>NC_091170.1:9430589-9638089 GCF_040958095.1 Procambarus clarkii
CCTCTAACTATTTTCTTAGCATCAGGGCTTAATTGGAACAGGAGTTCTCCAAAACTCATTTTCGTACTTTTAAGGTGAAGAAAAGAAGTGATTTACTATAGAGTGTATTACACTTATTTGTATAATTTGCACGACGTTTCGAACCTCCATGGTTCATTCTCAAGTGAACAGATCTTACAATACTAGTTGATTTTATACCCGCATTAGGTCAGGTGATAATACAATGAAGGTGAAAAACATGGGGGGATACATAAGGGATAAACATAGGGGCTGCAGAAGGCGTATTGGCCCATACCCATACAAAAACAGGAACCTCTTTAAGCACCAACGTATATACCAAGCCCACCAACATAGGATTATGCCTGAACGGTAGAAGTGAGTGCCCCCAAAGATACAAAGCCAGTGTTCTCAATGCTTATATTCGTCGAGCGCTTACCCACTGCTCTGAATGGAGCAACGTGAGTAGAGAGTTTGAAAGAGTAACTCAGGTATTGGTGAACAACGGATATAGCAACGCGGAAATAAACGCTGCTATAAGAAGACACTTGGACCGTTGGTATAATTCAGAACCTAGAACAGAAACCACAACACCCCCAATAAAATTATATTACAAATCAACCATGCACAGTGAACATATAAAAGAGGAAAGAATAATGAAAGAAATAATCTGTAAAGGAGTAAAAAGCACTACTCCTAACCAAAACATAAACCTGATAATATTCTACAAAACCAAGAAGACTTCCGAACTCCTTATCAAAAACAGCCCGAAGCCGACGGAGAACCCTCTACAGCAGTCAAGCGTTGTATACATGTACACTTGCCCCCACGAAGGATGTAATCATCAATGTAAGTACATAGGTATGACGTCGACCAAGCTGACGAGGCGTTTGACATGCCATCTTCAATCTGGTGCCCCTAGGAATCACATGAGACAAGCCCATGACATTACTCTAACAAGAGAAATGTTGAACAAGAATACTTGCATAATAGACAAAACCCAAGATTCAAGAAGATTACAAATTCTTGAGGCAATTCGCATAAGAATAGAGCGACCTACCATGAACACCCAAATCACAGAACTATTTACTCTACCCACCATGAGAGTAAGGACAAGACAAGAACATATCGATGCCAACACAGAAGACAATGGCCAACATAACAGGCCAATTACACTGGATTAATCTTTGTGTTTAGATAGATGCCTCGTATGGGCCAATACGCCTTCTGCAGCCCCTATGTTTATCCCTTATGTATCCCCCCATGTTTTTCACCTTCATTGTATTATCACCTGACCTAATGCGGGTATAAAATCAACTAGTATTGTAAGATCTGTTCACTTGAGAATGAACCATGGAGGTTCGAAACGTCGTGCAAATTATACAAATAAGTGTAATACACTCTATAGTAAATCACTTCTTTTCTTCACCTTAAAAGTACGAAAATGAGTTTTGGAGAACTCCTATTCCAATTAAGCCCTGATGCTAAGAAAATAGTTAGAGGGATAGAAGCCCTAAACCAGAAAATAATAAATACAGAATATGCGGTCATATTCAATGAAACATGTTTGAAAGAAAACCTGCTGCCAGTATACACCATTATATATATATATATATATATATATATATAAAATATATATATATTTATATATATATTTATATATATATATATATATATATATATATATATATATATATATATATATATAAAATATATATATATTTATATATATATATATATATATATATATATATATATATATATATATATATATATATATATAAAATATATATATATTTATATATATATATATATATATATATATAAATTAGCGAATAAAAATGGGCTCCCCCTTAGGAGTTTTATTCGCTAATTTTTATACGGGAACCATCGAAGACAGGGTCTTCAGTAGCAGACAAAAACCAACTGTATACTGCCGTTATGTAGATGACATATTCGTAATAGTAAAAGACTCAGATGAACTAATTAACCTAAAAAGACACCTAGAGAGAGAGTCAGTACTCCGATTTACACATGAAAATAGTGAAAATAACAGTCTGCCATTCCTGGATGTACTAATAACAAAAACAGGAACCTCTTTAAGCACCAACGTATATGCCAAGCCCACCATCATAGGATTATGCCTGAACGGTAGAAGTGAGTGCCCCCAAAGATACAAAGCCAGTGTTCTCAATGCTTATATTCGTCGAGCGCTTACCCACTGCTCTGAATGGAGCAACGTGAGTAGAGAGTTTGAAAGAGTAACTCAGGTATTGGTGAACAACGGATATAGCAACGCGGAAATAAACGCTGGTATAAGAAGACACCGTTGGTATAATTCAGAACCTAGAACAGAAACCACAACACCCCCAATAAAATTATATTACAAATCAACCATGCACAGTGAACATATAAAAGAGGAAAGAATAATGAAAGAAATAATCCGTAAAGGAGTAAAAAGCACTACTCCTAACCAAAACATAAACCTGATAATATTCTACAAAACCAAGAAGACTTCCGAACTCCTTATCAAAAACAGCCCGAAGCCGACGGAGAACCCTCTACAGCAGTCAAGCGTTGTATACATGTACACTTGCCCCCACGAAGGATGTAACCTTCAATGTAAGTACATAGGTATGACGTCGACCAAGCTGACGAGGCGTTTGACATGCCATCTTCAATCTGGTGCCCCTAGGAATCACATGAGACAAGCCCATGACATTACTCTAACAAGAGAAATGTTGAACAAGAATACTTACATAATAGACAAAACCTCTGATTCAAGAAGATTACAAATTCTTGAGGCAATTCACATAAGAATAGAGCGACCTACCATGAACACCCAAATCACAGAACTATTTACTCTACCCACCATGAGAGTAAGGACAAGACAAGAACATATCGATGCCAACACAGAAGACAATGGCCAACATAACAGGCCAATTACACTGGATTAATCTTTGTGTTTAGATAGGAGATGCCTCGTATGGGCCAATACGCCTTCTGCAGCCCCTATGTTTATCCCTTATGTATCCCCCCATGTTTTTCACCTTCATTGTATTATCACCTGACCTAATGCGGGTATAAAATCAACTAGTATTGTAAGATCTGTTCACTTGAGAATGAACCATGGAGGTTCGAAACGTCGTGCAAATTATACAAATAAGTGTAATACACTCTATAGTAAATCACTTCTTTTCTTCACCTTAAAAGTACGAAAATGAGTTTTGGAGAACTCCTATTCCAATTAAGCCCTGATGCTAAGAAAATAGTTAGAGGGATAGAAGCCCTAAACCAGAAAATAATAAATACAGAATATGCGGTCATATTCAATGAAACATGTTTGAAAGAAAACGTGCTGCCAGTATACACCATTATATATATATATATATATATATATATATATAAAATATATATATATTTATATATATATTTATATATATATATATATATATATATATATATATATATATATATATATATATAAAATATATATATATTTATATATATATATATATATATATATATATATATATATATATATATATATATATATATATATATATATATATATATATATATATATATATATAAAATATATATATATATATATATATATATATATATATATATATATATATATATATATATATATATATATATATATATATATATAAATTAGCGAATAAAAATGGGCTCCCCCTTAGGAGTTTTATTCGCTAATTTTTATACGGGAACCATCGAAGACAGGGTCTTCAGTAGCAGACAAAAACCAACTGTATACTGCCGTTATGTAGATGACATATTCGTAATAGTAAAAGACTCAGATGAACTAATTAACCTAAAAAGACACCTAGAGAGAGAGTCAGTACTCCGATTTACACATGAAAATAGTGAAAATAACAGTCTGCCATTCCTGGATGTACTAATAACAAAAACAGGAACCTCTTTAAGCACCAACGTATATACCAAGCCCACCATCATAGGATTATGCCTGAACGGTAGAAGTGAGTGCCCCCAAAGATACAAAGCCAGTGTTCTCAATGCTTATATTCGTCGAGCGCTTACCCACTGCTCTGAATGGAGCAACGTGAGTAGAGAGTTTGAAAGAGTAACTCAGGTATTGGTGAACAACGGATATAGCAACGCGGAAATAAACGCTGGTATAAGAAGACACCGTTGGTATAATTCAGAACCTAGAACAGAAACCACAACACCCCCAATAAAATTATATTACAAATCAACCATGCACAGTGAACATATAAAAGAGGAAAGAATAATGAAAGAAATAATCCGTAAAGGAGTAAAAAGCACTACTCCTAACCAAAACATAAACCTGATAATATTCTACAAAACCAAGAAGACTTCCGAACTCCTTATCAAAAACAGCCTGAAGCCGACGGAGAACCCTCTACAGCAGTCAAGCGTTGTATACATGTACACTTGCCCTCACGAAGGATGTAACCTTCAATGTAAGTACATAGGTATGACGTCGACCAAGCTGACGAGGCGTTTGACATGCCATCTTCAATCTGGTGCCCCTAGGAATCACATGAGACAAGCCCATGACATTATTCTAACAAGAGAAATGTTGAACAAGATTACCTGCATAATAGACAAAACCCAAAATGCAAGAAGATTACAAATTCTTGAGGCAATTCACATAAGAATAGAGCGACCTACCATGAACACCCAAATCACGGAACTATTTACTCTACCCACCATGAGAGTAAGGACAAGACAAGAACATATCGATGCCAACACAGAAGACAATGTCCAACATAACAGGCCAATTACACTGGATTAATCTTTGTGTTTAGATAGGAGATGCCTTGTATGGGCCAATAAGCCTTCTACAGCCTCTATTTTTCACCTCACATTTATCCCTTGTGTATCCCCCCATGTTTTCACCTTTATTGTATTATTACCTGACCCAGTGCGGGAATAAAATCAACTAGTATTGTAAGATCTGTTCACTTGAGAATGAACCATGGAGGTTCGAAACGTTGTGCAAATTATATAAATAAGTGTAATACACTCTATAGTAAATCACTTCTTTTCTTCACCGTAAAAAGTACGAAAATGAGTTTTGGAGAACTCCTATTTCAATTAAGCCCTGATGCTAAGAAAATAGTTAGAGGGATAGAAGCCCTAAACCAGAAAATAATAAATACAGAATATGCGGTCTGATTCAATGAAACATATATATATATATATATATATATATATATATATATATATATATATATATATATATATATATATATATATATATATATATATATATGTATACATATATATATATATATACATATATATATATATATATATATATATATATATATATATATATATATATATATATATATATATATATTTATATTTATATATATATTTATATTTATATAAATAAATATATATATATATATTTATATTTATATATATATATATATATATATATATATATATATATATATATATATATATATATATATATTTATATTTATATATATATATATATTTATATATATATATATATATATATATATATATATATATATATATATATATATATATATGCGAACAAGCCTGAATGGTCCCCAGGACAATATGCAACTGAAAACTCACACCCCAGAAGTGACTCGAACCCATACTCCCAGGAGCCATGCAACTGGTATGTACAAGACGCCTTAATCCACTTGACCATCACGACCGGACATAATGAGGTGATAGCCGAGGCTATTTGAACCACCCCACCGCCGGCACTCGGATAGTAATCTTGGGCATAGCATTTTACCAAATCACCTCATTCTTTGGGGCACACGTGAGGAACACAAGTGCGAACAAGCCTGAATGGTCCCCAGGACAATATGCAACTGAAAGACGCCTTAATTATTAAGGCGTCTTGTACATACCAGTTGCGTGGCTCCTGGGAGTATGGGTTCGAGTCACTTCTGGGGTGTGAGTTTTCAGTTGCATATTGTCCTGGGGACCATTCAGGCTTGTTCGCATTTGTGTTCCTCACGTGTGCCCCAAAGAATGAGGTGATTTGGTAAAATGCTATGCCCAAGATTACTATCCGAGTGCCGGCGGTGGGGTGGTTCAAATAGCCTCGGCTATCACCTCATTATGTCCGGTCGTGATGGTCAAGTGGATTAAGTCGTCTTGTACATACCAGTTGCGTGGCTCCTGGGAGTATGGGTTCGAGTCACTTCTGGGGTGTGAGTTTTCAGTTGCATATTGTCCTGGGGACCATTCAGGCTTGTTCGCATTTGTGTTCCTCACGTGTGCCCCAAAGAATGAGGTGATTTGGTAAAATGCTATGCCCAAGATTACTATCCGAGTGCCGGCGGTGGGGTGGTTCAAATAGCCTCGGCTATCACCTCATTATGTCCGGTCGTGATGGTCAAGTGGATTAAGGCGTCTTGTACATACCAGTTGCGTGGCTCCTGGGAGTATGGGTTCGAGTCACTTCTGGGGTGTGAGTTTTCAGTTGCATATTGTCCTGGGGACCATTCAGGCTTGTTCGCATTTGTGTTCCTCACGTGTGCCCCAAAGAATGAGGTGATTTGGTAAAATGCTATGCCCAAGATTACTATCCGAGTGCCGGCGGTGGGGTGGTTCAAATAGCCTCGGCTATCACCTCATTATGTCCGGTCGTGATGGTCAAGTGGATTAAGGCGTCTTGCACATACCAGTTGTGTGGCTCCTGGGAGTATGGGTTCGAGTCACTTCTGGGGTGTGAGTTTTCAGTTGCATATTGTCCTGGGGACCATTCAGGCTTGTTCGCATTTGTGTTCCTCACGTGTGCCCCAAAGAATGAGGTGATTTGGTAAAATGCTATGCCCAAGATTACTATCCGAGTGCCGGCGGTGGGGTGGTTCAAATAGCCTCGGCTATCACCTCATTATGTCCGGTCGTGATGGTCAAGTGGATTAAGGCGTCTTGCACATACCAGTTGTGTGGCTCCTGGGAGTATGGGTTCGAGTCACTTCTGGGGTGTGAGTTTTCAGTTATATATATATATATATATATATATATATATATATATATATATATATATATATATATATATATATATATATATATATATATATATATATATATATTTATATATATATATATATATTTATATATATATATATATATATATATTTATATATATTTATATATTTATATATATATATATGTATATATATATATATATGTATATATATATATATGTATATATATATATATGTATATATATATATATATATATATATATATATATATATATATATATATATATATATATATATATATATATATATATATATATGTGTGTGTGTGTGTGTGTATACTGGCAGCTGGTTTTCTTTTAAACATGTATCATTGAATATGACCGCATATTCTGTATTTACTATTTTCTGATTTAGGGCTTCTATCCCTCTAACTATTTTCTTAGCATCAGGGCTTAGCTGAAATAGGAGTTCTTCAAAACTCATTTTCGTAATTTCCAGGTAAAGAAAAGAAGTGAATTACTATAGGATATATTACACTTATTTATACAATTTGCACAACGTTTCGAACCTCCATGGTTCATTCTCAAGTGAAGAGACATAACAGGCCAATTACACTTGATTAATCTTTATATGTTGATAGGAGCTGCCTCATTTGGACCAATAGGCCTTCCGCAGTTACCTCTTTTCTTATGTTCTTATGTTTCACCCCCCATTTATCCCTTATGTATCCCTCCATGTTTTCACCTTTATTGTCTTATCACCTGACCCAGTGTGGGTATAAAATCAACCAGTCCTGAAAAATCTCTTCACTTGAGAATGAACCATGGAGGTTCGGAATGTTGTGCATATTGTATAAATAAGTGTAATACATCCTATAGTAATTCACCTCATTTCTTGACCTGGAAATTACGAAAATGTGTTTTGGAGAACTCCTATTTGAGCTAAGACCTGATGCTAAGAAAATAGTTAGAGGGATAGAAGCCCTAAATCAGAAAATAGTAAATACAGAATATGCGGTCATATTCAATGATATATATATATATATATATATATATATATATATATATATATATATATATATATATATATATATGTATATATGTATAAGTAGATTTTTATGAAGATCAGGAAGCCGTGCAGAGACAGCAGGACCACCACCACCACCACCAGCTATGGCCACCACCACCGAGGACAAACACCTGGCTGACGAGGGGCTTCATAAGCCTGAAGACCTGCACTTTAAGGAATACATTTCTGAGTTCTAAAAGGTGAGTCACACATCTCTGTTGACTCCTCGTGTGTTTTGTTTTCTCTTTAGTACCTAAAAAAATTATGGGGCAATAGTGACCCCTAATAAAATAAGTGAATTTTTTAAGGGTTTAGATTTTTGGGAAGTGAGAGAAATTGACTTGCAGTATGATGTCAATATAAGTATAACTAGAAGAAATTCCTCAAACATATTCTCATTTAGCTAATATATACAAAATTACTTTTTAAAATGCGTATTCACATACGCAAAAACGAAGTCAGCTTCACCTTGCCATACACAAAATTTATACTCAAACAACATCGTCAAATGTATACATTTCTGAGGTTAAATAATTGTTCTGCCAGCTAGGAGTTATTTGACTTAAGCTTCGTCTTAGATATTCTAATGTGTGAGTGTTGCCAGATCCGCTGTAGCAACACCTTGGACCTCCGGGGAGAGTTGAAACTGTCCGCCAAGTTTGCCAACACTACAGGCTTCAAGGAACAGGTGAGTGTCCAGTCTATTGATGGAGTTGATCTTGACAGGTGACTGTCCAGTCTATTGATGGTGTTGAGATTGACAGGTGACTGTCCAGTCTATTCATGAAGTTGATCTTGACAGGTGACTGTCCACTCACATCAGTGTCAAGCTCAGCAATAAATTTTCCACTCGGGAAAATGTAATTAAATATTGTTATCCTTTATAATGCAAATAAAAGACTGTTTTTTATAATCAAAATAATAATGTTCTATTATTTATATTACCGAGATATTCTTATAGAATGTTCAAGACAGGCAGTGTAAGGTAAACACTATAGCAGTGAGATGAGTAGGGACACGGTAAACAGTGTTAATGGTTCTGGTTTGTTTATTTGATGGTTGAATTTCCCAATGCTGCAGCCCGACCTCGGGCTAGGTTCATTCCATCCAGCGGCCGGCCCCAAAACTTCAACTTAAACTTGCTTTTCATTCATAATTGGAATTTTCTCGAATATAAATTAATATTATTATATATTAGCGTATTGCACATACTTAGGTTACCTTGAGGTGCTTCCGGGGCTTAGCGTCCCTGCGGCTCAGTCGTCGACCAGGCCTCAGGTGTTGGTTAGATTAGATGTTTAGGTTCTGTTTAGGTTCTGGTAATGATTTGCATTTGCAACCGGCAACCCGTCCTCGACTCACGTCCATTCCATCCAGCGGTCGACACGCATTCATAAATTTTAACATGCTGTTCATTCAAAACAGAAATGTTCTCAAATATAAATTAATATTATAATATATTGTGTGTATATAGGCAAAGGTTAGGTGTCTAGGTTCTGTTGGCGATTATTTGTATTTGTAGTACGTGGGTGAAGCATTTACAGCATTGTGGATCGAACACACTCGTGAAAGATTCGTGAGACTCTTAACTGCAGCCCGTCCTCCAAAGACCCAAAAGTGATTTCCATCCACCCGCCAACCCCCAGCTGTTTATGAATGGAAAAACGGTTTACACACGACTTACAACTGATGACGTTCGGGAACAAGTGCTTCAGTGACGAATTTTGTTAGAACCACAACGCTGTAAATGGTTCACCCACGTACTATAAATGCAGCCCGTCCTCCAAACAAAGATCCAAAAGTGATTCCATGCACCCGCCAAACCCCCTGTTTATGAATGAAAAGCGGTTTACACACGACTCACAACTGTTGACGTTCGAACATATCCGGAACAAGTGCTTCACTGACGAATTTTGTTCGAATCTCAACGCTATAAATGCTTCACCCACGTACTACAAATACAAATAATCGCCAACAGAACCTAAACACCTGACCTAACCTAACCTATGCCTATTTATACACAATATGCTAATATATTATAATATTAATTTATACTTGCGAAAATTCCAGTTTTGAATGAACAGCATGTTAAAATTTATGAATGCGTCTGTGGGGTTGACCGCTGAATGTAATGGACTTGAGTCGAGGACGGGTTGACAAATGCAAATAATTACCAGCGAAACCCTAAACACCTAATCTAACAACGTCTATCTATCCATAGAAGCCTAATATATAATGATTCTTAATTTGCACATTTGATCAAACAAAATAATTTATACACACGCTAAAATTGACGAGAGCGTCATTAGAGTTGACCACCGCTGGCCAAGCCTTGACAGGTTGTGACAAGACAGGTTGTGGATGGTTGCCAAGGTCACCAGTGTCAAGAGAAGGGGAACAATCAGGATAAAGCGCCAAGTCATTACGACTATATAGCACTTGGAAAGAATCATTATTAAGGATTTGGATGGGATGGAGGAAAGGAATGGTGCCCAGCCACTTGTGGACGGCTGGGGATTGAACGCCGACCTGCATGAAGCGAGACCCGTCGCTGTAAAGTCCAGGGTTGCTTACCCTTCTCCTGCTGGGATTGATATAAGAGGAGACTACCAGGGACTTGTACTGAACTAAATTAAAAATTTACTGTCTGCAAACTAATTCAATTAAAATCTCTAGCTAGGGTTGTAAATCCTAGCTCCTCTTTTCCTAATGACAGATTGTGGGCTGTAAGGGACAGGTGGGGTGAATGAATTAGTTGATAGAAGTTCCAGTCCCCCTGTAGACAGGGATCTCACATCAGCTTGTATTTTATACAAGGATAAGATTTAATAAATTCAGTTATATGACTGAACACTGGCTCTGTTTAAATCAGGGATTTAAACATACATAGTCTAACCTAGCATTATAACTATTAACAGCCAATATGTACTTATACTATAAACAACAAATTAAATTGTAAAAGTATAATAAATGACCTTAAATGTAGTCTAAATACTGTTAACTAAGTACTAGAAATCATTCAATTAAATGAACTTATATGATAACTTAAAAAATAACTAAGCAAACAATTGATAACTCAATTTATATATTCAAGTGTATATGCAATGTTTTTATATTCAATTTATGATTAGGTAGAGTTAGCTTGACTGAATCTCTTCCAACACAATGGACACTCATGAGGTTATTTACTTATTGCGGCTGAATTCTTTTCTGACACAATGGACACTCATGAGACTAGTGCTGGATAAGATTCACAGCTACACTACAATTTTAATAAACTTACTGTAATGTGAGGCTTTGCCTCGCTTTTTAACCGACAGACAGATTTATAGGATATTAAAGTCACACAAGCATACAATTGGCCAATCATATACCAAAATAACCTTCAATATACTTCTCTGCCTGTCGGGGTGCCTTGTCTGACAAGGTGCCAGACTGGTTAACTCTCTCTTGTTGAGTTTAGGCACGTTATTTTGTCACAGCGTTGCTGTATGATGATCTGGTAGCGTTGTTACGTGATTGTCCCTGCAGTTGCAGAAGAATGATAGTTGATAAAGATTAGGAATGAAGGTGGTGGAAACCATGTCACTGTGATCTCCACTATATACTCTTATTTTATATAAATGTTCTAGGATTTTCCTTGTAGATATTGTCCAGGTACTCCCCCAGTTCTAGAGAGTGTTCACTGGTGATAAAGATATTAGATAAGGTGTCCTTGAGCTGGTAATGTTCGCTAAGGATCCGTCAATTGTTCACTGAGTTGTAAACAAACGTGAAGTGCCGCGGGGTGTGTTGGTGGGCGCTTCCCTCCCAGCCATCGCCCCCCATGCTCCCTGAGCACAGTAGCCTTCTATGAATATTGATTGATTATTTTTACAGTCTAGACTTATGATTGAGATAAGATGAGATTATAATATAATTAGATATAGGATTTAAAGATTATTAGTAGTACTTGATAGTACCACTGATTCTTATTAAGGATTCGATTTTATCCCTACCGGATATTGAATCAATGTTCCAATAGTTTTTTAATTAACAAATCCTTCTAGAAGCTTCTGGATCCTTGAGAGATCATGCACAAAGTCACGTAGGCATCAATAGGGCCCAGTAGCGTACATGATCATAGTGGCATTGTTATCTAGGATCAAGCTATATAATGAATCTTTAATGATTTTAATATGATTTTGATACGATTTAGATATGATTTTGATATGATATAGAAATGACATAGAAATTATACATTTCTTAGATGATTATTAGATATGGTGGGTAAAAATTTCCCACAGGGATGGAGGAAAGGAATGGTGCCCAACCACTTGTGGACGGCCGGGGATTGAACGCCGACCTGCATGAAGCGAGGCCCGTCGCTGTACCGTCCAGGGTTGCTCACTCTTGTCTTTACAATCAACATATCTTACAATAAGATTATCATCAGATAGACATCACCAAATAGATGATCTGATATCCTAGGTAGGGCGCGGTTTTTCCCAATGATATCCTCCCCCTTCCTCCCCCCCTCCTCCAACACACACAGTACAGCAAGCACAAGCGTTTCCACACACTGCAACGCTTCATGACTAAACAGGCCGCCGGCAATAGTTACCACAAAATATTCCAAGTCAATACCTAGTGTGTGCAATATTTGCACGCTCCATATGCTCCCACTCGGGGATTTGGCTGTGGCATCACGTCCTGGGCATCCAGAGCATACGTCGCCAGGCGTACCCTGGGTGTGTTTCAACCCAAGTGGCGGAATTATGGAAATTGAGTCCAAACACGCAATGCGAATAGGATGGAAAGCGGGAGTGGGAGAGAGAGAGAGAGAGAGAGAGAGAGAGAGAGAGAGGTTATCTTGGTATGACTTCTGGGCTTAGCGTCCCTGCGGCCCGGTCCTCGACCAGGCTTCCTTTTTGTTACTCATCCCCCAGGAAGCATCCCGTAGCAGCTGTCTAACTCCCAGGTACCTATTTACTGCCAGAGAATCAATCATGGAATTCATCATAATAAGATTGGTGCGACTTAGGACCTGTGATGATTTTGGGATAGTGTTGATGGTTAATTGATGTTATCAACAGGGGGGGGGGTTCAATTCATCATGGGGTTTGTTGATCATCTTGATGGGGCTGTAGTGTTGGAATGCACGTGATTGCAAACGATAGAAGAACATTGTGAGGTGGAGGGTGGGGAAGATGTGTGTGTGTATCTTGAGGTTATCTTGAGATGATTTCGGGGCTTTAGTGTCCCCGTGGCCCGGTCAAGGAAGGGGGCTCCACCCCCAGGAAGCAGCCCGTGACAGCTGACTAACTCCCAGGTACCTATTTACTGCTAGGTAACAGGGGCATTCAGGGTGAAAGAAACTTTGCCCATTTGTTTCTGCTTCGTGCGGGAATCGAACCCGCGCCACAGAATTACGAGTCCTGCGCGCTCAGCAGTGATGGTAATCATCATTTTCACACCACCACATCTACAACCATTCGTACCACCACTAGAATCACCACAACTCGCAGCTCAGCCACTAGCACTACCACCACTCAATCACCAGCCGCTGACACAACTACCAGTAACACTACCACTACTCACATCAACATCCATCTCTCTCTCTCTCTCTCTCTCTCTCTGGTGCTGCGCAATTTAGGTATTGGGATCCCGAATAGACTCACTCAATATGTTTAACATGTCAGTATGTGTTATGTGTCAATATGTATCACAGGTATCACTATGTATCTCCTATTAGTATGCACAACGCTGCAAATCAGACATGATAGGGCTCATCTCGCAGCAACCTTCAACATACTGAACAAATTTGGAGATATTAATCTACACAACTTGTTTAGAAGGTCAAATGTAAAGCTTATTAAGCGCAACTAGTTCAAGCTCACCTTTTACACTGTAACCAGTTCAAGCTCACAAAGCCCCACTGTAACAGCTTAAAGCTCGACAAGCCTCACTGTAGGACAGAAAACGAGTCATCGTTGTACCCATAGGATTATAAACACATGGAACCGCCTACCCGACAAAGCCATAAAGACTATGAAATTGCTGCAGTTTAATATCCACTAACAAAAAGTTCCCCGGGACGAATGGAGGCACCGTCGATAAGCCGCGGGCTTTCTGTCCCTTTCAAGGCCACTAGAGAGATGGTGGCCCTCGGATAAATTCAGCGAATTAAAGGGAGGGGGGCTGTGTTCAAGTATGTATCCAACCACATGCGAAACCTGTACATCTTCCCTCTGTTTACATAATTAAGCAGTTAATGAGCTCCGAAGCCCTAACAGATTGTTTATAGCAATAATTAATCTTGGGTTAGGAAGTTTCAAAACGTGTAAACAGTTGAACAATTGTAAACAAAGCCGCCATGATTGAGAAGAGATGTACAGCTTTCGTGTTTGCGTAAATGCTTCCTGGTACTGAAAGTTGTGAGAAGCAAACAGACGGGAAGGCGGATCAACAGACGAACGAAGCAACGGTATTAAACGGAGACAGGGAGATACGAAAAAAGACAGCAAGAGACAGAGGCCGGCAGACAATCAATTGGACATTGAAAAAAACGGGCAAACACAGACAAACAAGGCAGGACTACAAACACCCAATTATTGTTTTCGTTTGATTACCGTTGCGCAATTAGGCAATTTCAAACGTCATCTATGAGCTGGTGAACACACACACACATGACATTTTAAATTTCGCGATTAAAACTTTGTAATTTAAACTCTTGTCATTCGAACCGCCAGATTTAATTTCTGCCAAATTATGACTCGATTTTAGCCCTTGTTCCAACATGGACAATTTAATTTTCTGGGATTTAAAGTTTGCTATGTAAACTTTGTCATTTCAAACTTTGCTATTTAAGGCTTTTAGTTTAAACTTTTCTATATATTTTTTTTTACTTTGGAAACTTAAGTTTGTGATTTATAATTTTGTCTTTTTTAATCTATAGGATATAGCTAAAAGTTTTATTAATCAAAGTTGTATTTTCAGGTGTTAACTTGAGCTTTCAGGTGTTATCTGGTGTTAACTTTTGCTATTTGGTGTTAAATTGCAGTTAGTTTGTGTTATCTATTGCTGGCAATGTGTTAACTTGTGATAAACAAATATACAAACAAAAATGATTAAAAAAACAACAATAATAATCAACATTAATTCATGTTTTAGAAAGAGAAACTGATTTGTGTTGACAAAAACTCCTTACAGTTTCCTTATGTGTAAAAGAAATATGGCGTTATTGTCTTGTATCGGCGACCCGAAGCTTAAGGGATTCCAACCCCGGAAATTGCGTCCCAGGATAGAGATATGGAGGGATAACTTGACAGAGAGACGGACAGGAGGACGGTTAACAGGTCATATAGACGGATAGACGAACGAATACCGGGACAAATGAATAGAAAAAGGCTGACAGATTCCTAGACAGATGAATGGATAGATAGATAAAAGCAGGGACAGATAGACGGCAAGGTACATGGACAGTTTGACTGATAGATGGACGAATACAGATAGATGGACCTGTCCCACTACCCCATCCTCACAACAAATTGCTCGCGTTTCGTATATTATTGTCACAATCGTGACAAATGTAACCTACTAGGAACCGTCACATGTATCTTACGTTTTCTATGCCTCGGAGTGAGGTAGGTTAGGTGGGGGATTGTTTAGGTGCGTACGTTTCTGGGTTGGGTTAGGAGGTTGGGTTTTTGACGGAGTGTCAAATCAAGAAAACGGGCTGGGATAGAGGCATAGGCCTATAGATTGTTAATATAGACTTTGAAGACCACAGCATAGGCCTACCGGAACTTGGTTCTTGTGCTGTGAAAAAAAAGATTCAATTTGATTTTTATAATAAGCAATAAAACGATATCATATTGAACAAATCCACAAGGGCCGTGATGAAGGTTCGAACTTACGTCCAAGAGGTTCCCAGACGATTCCCAGCCCGATATCATATTATTGTCTACTTCTTCTGTTCGTCCACTACCTTTCCTTCTTCTGTAGCCCTTCATTCTCCCTCTCTTCCCTGTGGCTCTATTCTCCTTTCACTGCCTCTTTTTTAGTATTTCCTTTCTCTTGATAGTTCCCTTCCCTTTTCTCACTACCCTTTCTCATTCTTTATTTTCCCTCCCACCTCTTATACCTCTCCTTCTCACCACCTCCTCGCGTCACGAACGATGGGATGGAAGGTAAAGCAACGGTCTCACTTCATACAGGTCGGCGTTCAATCCCCTACCGTCCACAAGTGATTGGCCACCATTCCCTCCCCCCCCCCCCGTCCCATCCCAAATCCTCATATCCTGACCCCTTCCAAACGTTATAAAGTCCTTGTATAATATATATATATATATATATATATATATATATATATATATATATATATATATATATATATATATATATATATATATATTTAATGTAATAATTGTATACTGCATAGTCCTTGTATAAAGCTATAATGTCTTGGCGCTTTAACCCAACCCCCTGATAATTCCTTCATTTCCCTTCGTCAGGATCCGGGGGACGACGCCATGGCAGTGGTGTACATCGTCTTCGTCCTGCTGTTCTTCGCCACGTCGCTCCTCGTCGTGCTGGTCAAGTACATCCGTAGGGAGAAGGAGTCGGTCCGTCTGGAGAAGTTCTACGAGGAATACATGAATAGACGACACGACAGGTGGGAGAGAGGGAGGTCGTGTGTTCAGACTCGTCTTGTGGACACTGTTTCAATTGGATTCAATGGTCCATGTGTTCGTGCATTGTCTGGTGTTGGCTTGTGCTTAGACCGCGGTATATCAGGTTCTCCTCGCGTTTTTTGTTTGTTTATATATTGAATATATCCACAAAGAGTCGTGATGAGGGTTCGAACCTACGTCCGAGAGGTTCCAGACGCGCCTTAATCTATATATGTATTATTGCTTATCTCTGTTATCTTAGATATCAGTGAACAGTTCCAGTAGAAAACATTGC
The DNA here is from genome assembly GCF_040958095.1 of Procambarus clarkii. Lineage (NCBI taxonomy): Eukaryota > Metazoa > Arthropoda > Malacostraca > Decapoda > Cambaridae > Procambarus > Procambarus clarkii. Next base: position 9,447,608 of record NC_091170.1, read on the forward strand.
CATAGGGCTGGCACAAAGATGACCAGTGCACACATAATATATATATAATATATATATATATATATATATATATATATATATATATATATATTTTCTTCTCCGAGGCTATGGGTCCCCACATTGGCACCAGAGGTGGTACCCTCACAAACTTTTATATATATATATATATATATATATATATATATATATATATATATATATATATAAATATATATATATATATATATATATATATATATATATATATATATATATATATATATATATATATATATATATATATATATATATATATATAACTGAAAACTCACACCCCAGAAGTGACTCGAACCCATACTCCCAGAAGCAACGCAACTGGTATGTGCAAGACGCCTTAATCATGATTAATTAATGATTAAGGCGTCTTGTACATACCAGTTGCGTTGCTTCTGGGAGTATGGGTTCGAGTCCCTTCTGGGGTGTGAGTTTTCAGTTGCATATTGTCCTGGGGACCATTCAGGCTTGTTCGCATATATATATAAAATTGGTAAATTTACAGTTCTTTCCCAATAAGCACTTGCTCACATAGTTATATTAAAGCAAGTATTATTGATGAATTATGCATATTAGAAACCCTTTTATATAACTTTTTAATGTAGATTTATCACACTTTCGTGATTAATTGTAAGATAAGCTGTGATTAATTGTAAGATAAGCTGTGGTTAATTGTAAGATAAGCATTTTACAACAGTAAAATATGGCTGTGATTCTATGTGATGTTCGTCGTTGAATATCGTCGCGAAGCATAACATTTTATTTTTTTTTTATTACTAATATGTATTCGCCATACTATAGTATGTATTAAACTTGCATAAAAGGAGGTTGATGTGATGTTATTTTATCTTGATCTTACTTGAATATAGGTTTAAGGCTCTGGTTATGACCCCCCTTATCCCCCCCACCCCCCTGATAGACAGCCCGGGGGGGAAGGCTAGATTTACGAAGCTGTTACGCAAGCACTTACGAACCTGTACATCTTTTCTCAGTCTATGGTGACGTTGTTTACAATTATTAAACAGTTAATGAGCTCCGAAGCACCAGGAGGCTGTTTATAACATAAAAACAGTTGATTGGCAAGTTAGTTTTCATGCTTGTAAACTGTTTAATAAATGTAACCAAAGCCGTCAAAGATTGAGTGAAGATATACAGGTTCGTAAGTACTTGCGTAACTGCTTAGTGAATCTGGCCCCTAGCCACCAGGGGGAGGGGGGTATACGAAGTGTTATCAGCTGATGCTACAATTATGTACATTAGTTTCAAAGACAAATGACCTGGCAATTCGTATCACCCTTTTTTCTCCAAATTCCTAAAAAAAATCTTCGTTTCATTTTTTTGGTATCGTAATTGGTTATCGAGAATAAAGGACAGTAAACTGGAATTGGCTGACACGCCCCAATTAAGAACAGGGCCGTCGGGTGTACGGAATCAACGAATCTGTCAATAAAGACGTGTCATGTTATAGACAACATTTAAGAACTTAATATTGATGGTTTCTTCGTAGTGGCCTCGACAGGTTCAGGTAATTCGAGGTTGCTTTATTTCCGGTTAGGTACAACGATGTCATTCGAGACAACGGGTTGGGGGTCGTTAGCCTCCGGACCAAGTTAGTCCCTATTGGCAAATACCGAATATAGTCTAATCCGTTGTTGATGCATATTGGAATTTCAAACGACGGACTCGGCGTAGGAAATGGCTGCTCGTACCCTGAGGCCAGATTCACAAAGCAGTTGCGCAAGCACTTACGAACCTGTACATCTTTTCTCAATCTTTGGCGGCTTTGTTTACAATTATTAAACAGTTAATGAGCTCCGAAGCTCCAGGAGGCTGTTTATAACAATAACAACAGTTGATTGGCAAGTTTTCATGCTTGTTAACTGTTTGATAAATGTAACCAAAGCCGTCAAAGATTGAGGAAAGATGTACACGTTCGTAAGTACTTGCGCAACTGCTTCGTGAATCTGGCCCCATGTGAAGATTTTGTTCTGGAAAAAATTATTTTTGTAATATTTCCCCAGGAGAAAGGGCAGGGAAACTGAGGGAGCAATTAAGTTGACGTGTGTTTTGGGGTATAATCACCAGAGGTCTCTGGCTGCCCTTGTCCTAAATGCCTCAGTGCCCTCTGAGCCGTTGGTGGTAGTAGTCTGACGGCCTCCCGTTACTCGCCTCGTTGGTAGTCGCCCTCGACGCCTTAGTAACGAGGATAGTTTAGAGTATTGTATGACTCGAGTGATTGCTTGTTCATAATAGGGATGAATTGACCTCGTTGCCTGACCTCTACACGTTTTTGCCTAACTACATCCCTTCAAACCTGTAGTTTGATGGTTCACCATCTAGCACAACACCGCCCTGCTTAGGTGACGGTTGTGGTTTGCCAGCTTTCATTATTGTCGTTGTTAACCTAATTACTTGGGAATTTATGCAACAACCCAATAATATATGACGCGAGTTCGAGCCTCTGGCTACGTGATATGGAACTTAAACCTCGCCCAAACTCATCTCTCATCTCGCATAAATGTTAATTCAATAAGAGCGTGAGATGAGTAGTGTAGATATTCAATAACGTTTTCCGTGAGATTACAACCCAGTTCCCATTCGCATAGTTGTTACATAGTGTGTTCAGGGTTGGGAGATTTGCCATTTACAACCACCTGCCACATATATCAGAAAATAGCCTAATTCAGGCTATTTTACTATGTCACACACACACTAGTAGATGTCATTTACTACCAATATATATATATAAAATATTTGTTTCGCATGCTAATTTAGTTGCTCTTGTCATCATGATGAGTTATATTTGTGTGAGATGGCATTGATTTGAAAGAGATTCTGAACCCTTTATGCGGCGATGGCTATTATAAGGTAGTTGGTATGTAGCAGAAGTGTTCAAACACTCTAATAGCAGACCTTGAATGGCAGAAACACTTTGTGTTTCTAGTATACTAGCAACTTGTTGTAGTGCAGTTAATTCCGTTGATGTCGTATAATTTATACATCAACGTATATATATATAACAATTACATATATATATATAACAATTACATATATAACAATTACAAGAATTTTTAGACTAGATTCAAGCATTATATCTGTGTAAAACTTACCATACAGGCTGGTGTCTAGGGGTTCTTGTTGAGAAATGAACAGACCCGTTGCACACCCACGTTGATCTGTTCAATGATCTGATTGTCAGCGATCTGCTGAACGAGCCTCGACAGGGAAAAACTGAACACATTAAACAAGCATTACGTTACATTTAAAAAAAATAATTGCTGTAGTTTGATCGAAGGAAGGACGCCAACGACGAGAGTGAGTAGAGAGAGAGAGAGAGAGAGAGAGAGAGAGAGAGAGAGAGAGAGAGAGAGAGAGACAGAAACAGACAGAGACAGACAGAGACAGAGTCAGAAACAGACAGAGACAGACAGAGACAGAGAGACATAAAGACACAGGCAGACAGACAGAACACCTGAACGAGGCCATTAGGTGTGACGGAACTGGAAGCGGTGGGTGGTGATTGGTGCCTCTCAGCCAACTGGGCCGAGTTACCTTGCTCTAATTGGACTGTAAACAACCTTGACAAGGTAGTGAGGCGAGTTGATTCCTTCTTGACGTACACAAAACACAAAGGGACGTGTGTTTGTGTGTATAAAAGCGAGCGTTTTAAACAGAAGTGGCCATATAGAAGTATTATAAACAATAGTGTCTATTTAAATGTGAATATTACAAACAAAAGTGGACTATATAGAAGTGAACATTGTTTACAAGGCATTATATAAAAGAGGACTTGATAAATAATGCACAATATAAAAATGAACATTAACAAGAGAACAATATATAAAAGTGAACCATTTAAATAAGTGGCTATATAAAAGTGAATCTTATCAATAGGGTCTATATAAAAAGTGGACCTTATAAAAAAGTGCCTTTAAAAAAGTGACCTTTATTAATAGTGCCTATATAAAAGTGAACCTTATAAACAAAGATGCCTATTTAAAAGTGAATCTTACCAAAGGTGTCTGTATAAAAGTGAACCATATAAACAAAAGTGTATATAAAAATGCGATCCTTATAAACAAAAGTGCCAAGATTAAAGTGAACATTATTATCAATAGTGCCTATATAAATGTGAACCTTGGCCAGGTGGTGTGGCGTACCTGGTCAGGTGGTGTGGCTTACCTGGCCAGGTGGTGTGGCTTACCTGGCCAGGTGGTGTGGCGTACCTGGCCAGGTGGTGTGGCTTACCTGGCCAGGTGGTGTGGCTTACCTGGCCAGGTGGTGTGGCGTACCTGGCCAGGTGGTGTGGAGAACCTGGCCAGGTGGTGTGGATTACCTGGCCAGGTGGTGTGGCTTACCTGGCCAGGTGGTGTGGCGTACCTGGTCAGGTGGTGTGGCTTACCTGGCCAGGTGGTGTGGCTTACCTGGCCAGGTGGTGTGGCTTACCTGACCAGGTGGTGTGGCTTACCTGGCCAGGTGGTGTGGCTTACCTGGCCAAGTGGTGTGGCTTACCTGGCCAGGTGGTGTGGCTTACCTGGCCAGGTGGTGTGGCTTACCTGGCCAGGTGGTGTGGCTTACCTGGCCAGGTGGTGTGGCTTACCTGGCCAGGTGGTGTGGCTTACCTGGCCAGGTGGTGTGGCTTACCTGGCCAGGTGGTGTGGCGTACCTGGCCAGGTGGTGTGGATTACCTGGCCAGGTGGTGTGGCTTACCTGGTCAAGTTTTGTGGCTTACCTGGCCAGGTGGTGTGGCTTACCTGGCCAGGTGGTGTGGCTTACCTGGCCAGGTGGTGTGGCTTACCTGGCCAGGTGGTGTGGCTTACCTGGCCAGGTGGTGTGCCTTACCTGGCCAGGTGGTGTGGCGTACCTGGCCAGGTGGTGTGGCGTACCTGGCCAGGTGGTGTGGCTTACCTGGCCAGGTGGTGTGGCGTACCTGGCCAGGTGGTGTGGCTTACCAGGCCAGGTGGTGTGGCGTACCTGGCCAGGTGGTGTGGCGTACCTGGCCAGGTGGTGTGGCTTACCTGGCCAGGTGGTGTGGCTTACCTGGCCAGGTGGTGTGGCTTCCGAGGCCACCATTGCCTGCAATGACGCCCCTCAAACGGTCTGACACGAGCTGTGGTGAGTACGTGCATTTTATGTTATTTTGATTGAACTTGGGAAAGGTTTTTGGTACATTGGGGGGTTAAGGTGAGAATTTAAAAGTGTCTGCTATAAACTGTAATGGTTTCCATCAGACACAAGAGTGTCTGCTGGATCATATATTTTTCAATATTAATGTCACTTTGCAATATTAATGTCAATATTGATGTCAACGTCCCTTATTTATAAAAGGGGCGTTGAATTACGAGGGGATAAAACAGAAAGGTGTTTTAAAAGTGTTTTCAAAGGGTTTTCAAAAACGTGAGGATTCACCTTGACGGCCCTTGCGTGATTAGCACACCTGCAAGTGTTGATAGCGAACCATTATGTCTTGAAGCCAGGAGACGTCATTTTCTGGGGCTTCAACAAAATCGTAAGTCAGTTCAGCACTTGTATAGAGGCCCATAAAGTTTTGAAAAAAATATGGCAATTGGGAGAGCTAGTTTTGGAAAGCATGCGTGTAAGTGGATTTAAAACCAAATTGGGAAGGGGGGGGAGGTGCTTTTTTTCTCCAATTTGTGAAGAGTTTTCTTGGAGGACAGAATCAGTGTGTGTGTGGCCTGTGGTCCTAAAGTTGCCATCACGAACGGTAAGCGTTAAACACTGGAGAATGTTGCATTGAACACTCATAAACACTGTAAAGGGTGGCGGGGAGGGTGTTAAACGAGCCATTAAACACAGGAGGAGGATGTTACAACACGAGGAATATAGTTTAGAGTGACAGAGTGAAAGTTTGACCTGAATCGTTGTGGGGCCTCTCTCGCATTTTCTCTCGTGTTGAATGTGACTTACGAGTAAATATTGTTAATAAAACACCTATATTTAAATATATATATATAGACTGAAATTTTGATACTTGAACAGCTGTCTTATAAAGGGTAAAACAATTTGTTACTTATGAAACCTGTAAACACACCCCAAAAGGGTGAAAAATCTTGTATACTGTTGAGTGTTGGTACCCCACAAACTTGTACAAATTCCTGAATTTAGTTATTCTTACGACTGCTGTTGAGATCTTTTTGTCTTACGTGAGGTTGGGTAGAGGATTATATATATATAAATAAAGTGTGTAGCTGCTCCTCAAGATATATAGGAGCATAATGTATATTATGCTCAAGATATTCACCATGAAATGGTTGGACAATTGTCCTGTTTCGGCTCTCTCACTAGGTAGTTGAATTGTTTGATCTTATTTTGCTGCTCGGGAGGGATTGTCCCCGCGTCTTGGCAATATAATAAGCCTTGCTGACCTATGAGGGAAAGTCTACTTTGCTACAGATTAGTTGTAAAGTAAAATCTAATTCGGGTGTTAACGTATTATTGGTATCATAAAAGTATTTTGCCTACAGCAGAAAACATGGTTTTAGACCTATTCAAAATGATATACGGTAGGAAGAGAATTGATCCTAAAATTGATTCCTTGGGCACTCTAAATGTTATCAATTTTTGGGGATAAATATTACTTTACTGACGAATGTAAAGTGTTCTTTAAGTAGCTTTCAAAACTTCTTTAAGAATGTTGTTTGAAATTCTTAATTGTATTATGCTTTCGTAGTTGTATTATCGAATGCCAGATGCATTCAAATGCTGGATTCAGGTCTATACACACAGCTGCTGTGGTCAAAACCACTAACAATATCCATTCAGAATTTTCAAGTTCATACATATTGCAAATGTATTTTTTCTTCTGCGATCTCTTAGGGTTAACTAAGTCTTTTGCAGATTCCCTCTGCAAAATTATAGCACATATTTTTTTCGCCAAAATTCCTTGCAAGAGAATTATTTTGGGAATTTGGATCATAAAGGCTCACGAGATTAGATATTGTCTCCAAACTATTGGAAGAGCGGAAGGGTTAAGACGCTTACAAAGGTGAGTGCTGCACCGCTGTACCTCCACAAAGCTGTACCCCCACCCCATAGAAGAAGAATATGAAGAATATGAGTATGAAGAACTTGGGAGAATATGAACTCATTCAACCCCATGCCCGAGTGCATTCAGGTTATGAGGCCAACAATAGTATCTAATCATTCATCTAATCAACAGATAATGTAAACTGATCCACAACTCAAAAAATATAATTAATCTCACGCATTTCTCTCAAATTAATTCGGTTTTCATAGTCTACAGGAGACGAGTCGACCTCGTGGTTGCCGGGTACACAACAACAAGTCATTATGGCTCTTTCTTCAGTTTACACTCTTGGTAAACTTGGCAGAGTCAACAATGGCCTGCAGCAACACGAGCCTAAATACACAAGGATTACGTCAAAATATTCACCGAGAGGTGAATATTTATAGTAATATATATATATATATATATATAATAGAAATTATAATTTCTAATTAAAAATTAGAAATTATAATATTAATAATATTAATAGAAATATATATATATATATATATATATATATATATATATATATATATATATATATATATATATATATATATATATATATAAATATATATATATATAGAAATATATATATATATATATATATATATATATATATATATATATGTCGTACCTAATAGCCAGAACGCACTTCTCAGCCTACTATGCAAGGCCCGATTTGCCTAATAAGCCAAGTTTTCATGAATTAATTGTTTTTCGACTACCTAACCTACCTAACCTAACCTAACCTAACGTTTTTGGCTACCTAACCTAACCTAACCTATAAAGATAGGTTAGGTTAGGTAAGGTTGGTTAGGTTCGGTCATATATCTACGTTAATTTTAACTCCAATAAAAAAAAAACTGACCTAATACATAATGAAATGGTTAGCTTTATCATTTCATAAGAAAAAAAATAGAGAAAATATATTAATTCAGGAAAACTTGGCTTATTAGGCAAATCGGGCCTTGCATAGTAGGCTGATAAGTGCGTTCTGGCTACTAGGTACGACATATATATATATATATATATATATATATATATATATATATATATATATATATATATATATATATATATATATATATATATATATATACACACCCTGAAACCTAATACATACCAAGAAGTGTATTCCGTGGCTGAGTTGATACACGGAGAAGCTTATCTGACCTAAAGCGAACCCCCTCCCCTCTAAGATTAGCTATGGACATTGAAAGATTGAGTGTCCCAGCAACCCGGACTGTGATCAGACCTCGTGATCAACCAGGCTGTTAGACACTGCTGAACGCCGTCTGACGCATCAATCACAGCCCGCTTGATCAGGTATATATTTCTATAATTCCTATACCTCCCTGTCCTCACGTTCCTCTTAGTCACTGATAGATAAATACTGATAGACGAGCACTTCCTCAGTTTCTCCTCCTCTCCCTTAATGCGTCTCATTTCGTACGGAAACGACCTAATGCGTTTAAAATGCGACGCATTAGAACAAAAATTCACGCACCGTACTATTTTGACCGTTTTCTACGCTCGATAGGTTAGGTGGGTTGCGTGAGTTGGTACGTTCCTGGGTTAGGTAGAACAGTCGTAATTTTTACGATGTGGCGAATTGTGAGTCCGCGGGCTCTTGCAGCAAGTCAAGAGAAACTCCGTAAAAAAGTACAGTGCATTAGTCTACCTACAAGGGTTAAAATCTATGCTCCTGAGGTAATCTACGCACCTATGGTAATCTACGCGCCTGAGGTAATCGACGCACCTGAGGTAATCTATGCACCTGAGGTAATCTACGCACCTAAGGTAATCTACGCACCTGAGGTAATCTACGCACCTGAGGTAATCTACGCACCTGAGGTAATCGACGCACCTGAGGTAATCTATGCACCTGAGGTAATCTACGCACCTAAGGTAATCTACGCACCTGAGGTAATCTACGCACCTGAGGTAATCTACGCACCTGAGGTAATCGACGCACCTGAGGTAATCTATGCACCTGAGGTAATCTACGCACCTAAGGTAATCTACGCACCTGAGGTAATCTACGCACCTGAGGTAATCTACGCACCTGAGGTAATCTACGCACCTGAGGTAATCTACGCACCTAAGGTAATCTACGCACCTGAGGTAATCTACGCACCTGAGGTAATCTACGCACCTGAGGTAATCTACGCACCTGAGGTAATCTACGCACCTGAGGTAATCTACGCACCTGAGGTAATCTACGCACCTGAGGTAATCTACGCACCTGAGGTAATCTACGCACCTGAGGTAATCTACGCACCTGGGGTAATCTATGCACCTATGGTAATCTACGCACCTTAGGTAATCTACGCACCTGAGGTAATCTACGCACCTGAGGTAATCTACGCACCTGAGGTAATCTACGCACCTGAGGTAATCTACGCACCTGAGGTAATCTACGCACCTGAGGTAATCTACGCACCTGAGGTAATCTATGCACCTGAGGTAATCTATGCACCTGAGGTAATCTACGCACCTGAGGTAATCTACGCACCTGAGGTAATCTACGCACCTGAGGTAATCTACGCACCTGAGGTAATCTACGCACCTGAGGTAATCTATGCACCTATGGTAATCTACGCAACTGAGGTAATCTACGCACCTGAGGTAATCTACGCACCTGAGGTAATCTATGCACCTGAGGTAATCTACGCACCTGAGGTAATCTACGTACCTGAGGTAATCTATGCACCTGATGTAATCTACGCACCTGAGGTAATCTACGCACCTGAGGTAATCTATGCACCTGAGGTAATCTACGCACTTGAGGTAATCTACGCACCTGAGGTAATCTACGCACCTGAGGTAATCTACGCACCTGAGGTAATCTACGCACCTGAGGTAATCTATGCACCTGAGGTAATCTATGCACTTGAGGTAATCTACGCACCTGAGGTAATCTACGCACCTTAGGTAATCTATGCACTTGAGGTAATCTATGCACCTGAAGTAATCTATGCACTTGAGGTAATCTATGCACCTGAGGTAATCTACGCACCTGAGGTAGTCTACGCACCTGAGGTAATCTATGCACCTGAGGTAATCTATGCACTTGAGGTAATCTACGCACCTGAGGTAATCTACGCACCTGAGGTAATCTATGCACTTGAGGTAATCTATGCACCTGAGGTAATCTACGCACCTGAGGTAATCTACGCACCTGAGGTAATCTACGCACCTGAGGTAATCTATGCACTTGAGGTAATCTATGCACCTGAGGTAATCTATGCACGTGAGGTAATCTATGCACCTGAGGTAATCTATGCACCTGAGGTAATCTACGCACTTGAGGTAATCTACGCACCTGAGGTAATCTATGCACTTGAGGTAATCTACGCACCTGAGGTAATCTACGCACCTAAGGTAATCTACGCACCTGAGGTAATCTACGCACCTGAGGTAATCTACGCACCTGAGGTAATCTACGCACCTGAGGTAATCTATGCACCTATGGTAATCTACGCACCTGAGGTAATCTACGCACCTGAGGTAATCTACGCACCTGAGGTAATCTACGCACCTGAGGTAATCTATGCACTTGAGGTAATCTACGCACCTGAGGTAATCTATGCACCTGAGGTAATCTATGCACTTGAGGTAATCTACGCACCTGAGGTAATCTATGCACCTGAGGTAATCTATGCACTTGAGGTAATCTACGCACTTGAGGTAATCTACGCACCTGAGGTAATCTACGCACCTGAGGTAATCTACGCACTTGAGGTAATTTACGCACTTGAGGTAGTCTACGCACCTGAGGTAATCTACGCACTTGAGGTAATCTATGCACCTGAGGTAATCTACGCACTTGAGGTAATCTACGCACTTGAGGTAGTCTACGCACTTGAGGTAGTCTACGCACCTGAGGTAGTCTACGCACCTGAGGTAGTCTACGCACCTGAGGTAATCTACGCACCTGAGGTAATCTACGCACCTGAGGTAATCTACGCACCTGAGGTAATCTACGCACCTGAGGTAGTCTATGCACCTGAGGTAGTCTACGCACCTGAGGTAATCTACGCACTTGAGGTAGTCTACGCACCTGAGGTAATCTACGCACCTGAGGTAGTCTAGGTTCTTGTGCTGCTGGTTTGGCTAAACCGCTTCATATTGCACGCGCGATGGCGTTAGTTTTCTCTGCCTTAAGGAGTCATAATACAGTTTGTCTACAGAAGATATACCACGGTGCTGGAACCAATCGTATTGGCGTTTGCCTTTCCATTGGAGACTTTCGGCGTACGTGGAGAGAGGGGAAGGGAACCTGCTGCATGGGTAACAGCTTATTTCCCGTATCAACCTACTCTGGCTTTGTGCCCTGGAGAGGCCACTCCAGACCGACAACCAGAGAGCAACTCCATAGTCTCCTGAGACTGATGGATGCCTACTACTGTACAGTTATGTAAAGTATTAACCGGATTAAGTGATACACTGTAGCCTGGTACATGCACTGTAGCCTGATACACTGTAGCCTGATACAGCGAAACTGTATTCAACGAGCACCATCCGTTATCGATTAACAAATATTTTTAGGAAGATTCCAAAGTATTAGTATTAAACAAATTTGTCAATGCAATATTGGACAATAATATTTTCATGTGGTAGATATTTTTTATAATTGGTTTCTTTGATACCAAATACAAATGTTATTATTGTAATTGAACGTCAGTAGTCATTCAGAGGGCCGTCAATTATCTCATTGTCTTCCCCTCCCAACCCCTCCTCCCTTCTCATAGTGACTAATGGAGTTCAATTATAATAATTACATCACATGTAAGATGAGCCAGGTAATTAAAAAAAATTATCGTTGGTTTAATGATGTCCAATGTTATCTTCATTAAATCTTCAATTAAGACTATTAGTGAGATGACACTTTTAATTTGATGAGTTAAAATGATTAATGCAGTTTATAATTAATCACCTGCTCACGATATTCTCGTATGAGAGCTTCCCATTTGGTGGTAGACTCGTAGCAGCTCACGTGATTAATCTTGTACTCTCTTTCATCGAGTCTTGTTCTTACACGAATATTCGCCACGATTTTTTTGTCTATGTTGCAGGAAACGAGGCTTCTGTAGGCCTAGTTAATTTGCTAAGCTCAAGTACTGTTTCAAATTACTTTCGACTGATATGGACCTAGTTAGGGCTGCAAGGGTCATTAGGGCAACTTGATTTTTCGGAACAAAATAAAGCTAGTAAAGTGCACACATAGTTGGCTTGAAACAGGTTTCTCTGTGGGTTCGAAACGTCGAAGAGGTAATACCACCTGTTTTTGTATTTTTTAATAGCATCTGTGAGTGGGGTTCTATGTAATACCATCCTGGGGTCCGTATAATGTACAAAATAAGGTCACACGATAATGTCTTCAGAGAGGCTATGATTATTATTCACTGAAAATGCTGTAGGAGTCAGTTGGCACTCTCTACACGCCCGCAGAGTGGGCGTGCACGTAGCGCAGTGGGCGTGCACGTAGCGCAGTGGGCGTGCACGTAGCACAGTGGGCGTGGCACGTAGCAGAGTTGGCGTGCACGTAGCCGAGTGGGCGTCGGGAGAGGAGTAAGTGTTTATCAACTCATCTGATCAACCATGACAAATCTCTCCAAATGAAATCCTGCTAATTATTAATTTCACTGACGCGTTACCAGTGATGGTGGTTGATGTCGACTGACCAGGTGTTGGTAGTTGTGGTTGATGACACGCGACCGGAAGCGATTGATGGTTGTTGACATGTGTGACAAGATGCGAGGGATGCTTATCTATTTGTGATAACGGTATGTGAGCTCAATCTCTTGTCCCAAAAAGTGGGAGGGGCAACTATGTGAAGGTGGGAGAGGGCAACTATGTGAAGGTGGGAGAGGGCAACTATGTGAAGGTGGGAGAGGGCAACTATGTGAAGGTGGGAGGGGCAACTATGTGAAGGTGGGAGGGGCAACTATGTGAAGGTGGGAGGGGCAACTATGTGAAGGTGGGAGGGGCAACTATGTGAAGGTGGGAGGGGCAACTATGTGAAGGTGGGAGAGGGCAACTATGTGAAGGTGGGAGGGGCAACTATGTGAAGGTGGGAGAGGGCAACTATGTGAAGGTGGGAGGGGCAACTATGTGAAGGTGGGAGAGGGCAACTATGTGAAGGTGGGAGAGGGCAACTATGTGAAGGTGGGAGGGGCAACTATGTGAAGGTGGGAGAGGGCAACTATGTGAAGGTGGGAGAGGGCAACTATGTGAAGGAGGGAGGGGCAACTATGTGAAGGTGGGAGAGGGCAACTATGTGAAGGTGGGAGAGGGCAACTATGTGAAGGTGGGAGAGGGCAACTATGTGAAGGTGGGAGAGGGCAACTATGTGAAGGTGGGAGAGGGCAACTATGTGAAGGTGGGAGAGGGCAACTATGTGAAGGTGGGAGAGGGCAACTATGTGAAGGTGGGAGAGGGCAACTATGTGAAGGTGGGAGAGGGCAACTATGTGAAGGTGGGAGGGGCATCTATGTGAAGGTGGGAGGGGCAACTATGTGAAGGTGGGAGAGGGCAACTATGTGAAGGTGGGAGAGGGCAACTATGTGAAGGTGGGAGGGGCAACTATGTGAAGGTGGGAGAGGGCAACTATGTGAAGGTGGGAGAGGGCAACTATGTGAAGGTGGGAGAGGGCAACTATGTGAAGGTGGGAGAGGGCAACTATGTGAAGGTGGGAGGGGCAACTATGTGAAGGTGGGAGAGGGCAACTATGTGAAGGTGGGAGAGGGCAACTATGTGAAGGTGGGAGAGGGCAACTATGTGAAGGTGGGAGAGGGCAACTATGTGAAGGTGGGAGAGGGCAACTATGTGAAGGTGGGAGAGGGCAACTATGTGAAGGTGGGAGAGGGCAACTATGTGAAGGTGGGAGAGGGCAACTATGTGAAGGTGGGAGAGGGCAACTATGTGAAGGTGGGAGAGGGCAACTATGTGAAGGTGGGAGAGGGCAACTATGTGAAGGTGGGAGAGGGCAACTATGTGAAGGTGGGAGAGGGCAACTATGTGAAGGTGGGAGTGGGCAACTATGTGAAGGTGGGAGAGGGCAACTCTTTACAAGTTGGAAGGACAATACTCCTGAGAGCAAGAAATATAACCTTCCTGATGAACCAGAGAGCATCGCCTAATCCATAAGTCGAGAGCATGTGTTAAGTAGCTCATTCAGTGCCGTTTAAATAATCCACAAAGGTTTAAAGTCCTTATGATTACCGACATCACTTGCATCCCTGTGCTGAGACGATGCAAATATTTAGAAATGAGAATCACTACTGGAGTCGATACCCAGACCATTAAAGATCATATCGATGGTCCGAAAGATGTCTTCTGTTATGTTGGTGACAGAAGACCTTAAGGAACGAAGGAAGAAGACCTAGAAATACATCGGTTTGGAGACCAGTGTTCGAACCTGCAAGCACCACAAGCTAAATTCATCTCGGTGACCTATTTTCACCCCCTCTGAGAGCCACTCGCTGGAATATAATCCACCATGCAGATCGTCCAGGACCAATTTTCTTAAGTGTTCTCTTTATTGTGCGAAGACCTGGAGCGAATGATTAGTGATATAGTGACGTCCTGGAAGAGAGATGAAGAGCGTCCGAGGCGATTCCGATTCTTATTCGCCCACTAGGAAACGATCAGGATTCTTGCCAGAATTCTGCAGAGAACAGGTGATAAACTGACCGTCTTGGAATACGCGTCAATTGGTGAACGGTGAAGACAGTGAGTTTCTTGGTTGGTTGTGTTCGCTTCAACCATCGACAATGTGTGTGCGTGCGTGACTGTGTGTGTGTGTGTGTGCGTGTGGGTGTGCTTGTGAAGTCGGAATTGAAGAGGAGGACTCCAAGGGAAGGATACATCATAAGCAAAGCAAGATAAGGCAATATTCAGGAGAAAGCTGTAAGTCAGAATGAATACATAACACTTGGGAAAAATATGAGGACAAATGACTTGGGCCATACCAAAGTAATGAGGGAACGGTGCCTAATCGTATCACTTATCGGGGGATTGAACTCCGACCTTGCACTAAACAAAGCTGTCGCTAATAACGACCAATTCAGAGGGATGTACCCCTCTTAAATAAGTTCCCGGAAAATTGTGTCATCTGCTGGGAAAAAAAATCGTCGTAGGGACTTGAAGTATCCTATTACACTAACTTAATTCCCCCCACGAGGCTAACTTAAGGGCCCCCCAAGGAAATAAGTTAATTACCTGATAACTAATGAAGAACGTGCAGCAAAGTAGCCGTGAAATAGGCGTTCAATTCCGCCAAATAACTGTAACAATTTATTTGTTACATAAAGTTTATATGTACATTTAACACTAATGTAACATTTTCACTTTTGTACTCTAGAGAGGTACACAGACTCATAAAAAGACACGCTCACAGACAGACACACACGCACGCACACGCATGCATGCACACACACACACTTGATTTCTCAGATATGTATGTAGAATACAGCAAGCCTTTTTGCTTCTGTCTCCCCATTCTCCTCTTCACTTGAATTACTTCCTCACTCGGAGCGTCAGAGGGCCTTTTGATGCTATTCTCTGGCATGAAACTCTGAGAAAATGTTAAGATACACAACTCAGACGGGAGGAAGACAACATTTGAGACTTCTCCGTGCACTTTGCGGGTATTGGATGAGGTCTAGAGCGTGTGGGTTGGGAGAGGAGAAACCTCCATCCTCCCCTCTCTTTACTGGTGCTGTTACTTGCTGTTCCTTCACACTACTAGTGCTGTTACATGCTGTTCCTCTCCCTCTACTGGTGCTGTTGCTTGCTTCTCCTTCCCCCCTCTGCCGGGGATTCGAGCCTCTTGTCGTGCCCTCAGTTGTAGGTGGGTTTTTTCTCTGCTAGATGACGAAGTTCAAGGATTTTTATCAGTGTTTTCCAGCTTCAACAAGCTTTTATCGTGAGTTGAAATTACGACATGACAGCAGACAGCGGGGGCTCGTTGCACGAGCACTCTTGCATCGGCAACAAATTCTCTCTCTCTCTGCGTTACGAAACTGCGTGAGACTGAACATTGCTGCTTCAGCCTTCACCAGAAGCAAACTCCTTCAGTCGCTTGACGCAGAGGCCTTGTTTCTGTGTATGATATCGTATACAAGCAAGCTGTAAGTCGATACCCCTGATGACACGAGTCCATTACGGGCTCACCATAGCCCGTGCTACATTTTATTCCAGGTAGCGAGTCTTAAACAACAACCCTGACGGTAATTGATTACCTGGTTGTCTTGTAAGGAGAAAACTAAGGTAAGGCTTTAAATGAGCTAAGGGGCGCTGAAAAGCTCCAATAAGCCTGCCAACAGGAGTTAGAAGTAATATCAACCCCTTTGCCACCTTTTTAAAAAACTAATACAAATAAAAACTAATAATTACGAGGGAGGGAGATAATTACTAGTGGAAAGCGCCAAGCCATTACGACTATATAGAACTTGGAAGGGATTGAATTCGCCCTGAGCAGCCGTGGCGTGCAGACGTGTCCCGTCCACTGTGACTGCTGGGGTTGTTTGCCAATTTGGTCACCAGGTGGTGGGGGCGTTTCTGCCCTCCCAGTGTTGTTGCCTGCCTGGCTGTGTGCTGACGTGGCAGTTCTGACATGGGGTCCTTCCAATTCCTCCTGTTCTACGTGTGAATTCCGTGGGGCTGTAGTTCTCGTGTAAGGCTGGTTATTCAGCCGTTGAGTTGGTGATGTGCGACATGCTTCGTGTCCCGGTGGAGGCTGTCTACGGACTTGAGCTTGTTACGGCCCACCGGGTGATTGTCAAGTTCGTGAGGGAGGAGGAGTATCGGGACTTCCTCCGTCGGTACGAAGGGCGTTCGTTGCAGTTGCCGAATGGCGCCGGCTTTGTTGTGGTCTCGGACCGCAGTGGTGCCCTGACTTATGTCAGTGTGCACAGTGCGCCCCTGGAGTTCCCTGAAGACCTTCTCCGGCGCTTTTTTGGGAGGTATGGTGCTGTCGTCAGTGTGCGGGTGAACTCGCTTTCATCGGAGAAGTATGCTGGGAAACGGACGAACATCCGCACCTTAGGTATGTGCCTGCGGTCGGATATCCCATCTTCTGTCCGGCTGCTGGGTTACTACGTTCGGGTGTATTATGCCTGGCAGCCCCGTACTTGTTTCCGTTGTGGCCAGTTAGGGCATCAGGCTGCCGGGTGCTCTGATGCCCCTGCTGCACCTGTTAACTTGTTCCGAGAAGAGGATTTCCCGCCGCTTCCTCAGGGCGTGCATTCAGGAGATGAAGAGGGGCAGGTCCCGTTCGCTGCTGATGCAGCCCCCCTTGCGTCACCCGACGTGCCCCCGGTGGTTGTTGTCCCTCCTCCGGGTGTTCCAGTGGCTCCTGTCGCTGGTCAATTCGCTGTGCCAGTTGCTCCCGAGGGTCTTCCGGATGGTCTCTGCGAGTCGTCTACATCTTCCTCGTCTCCTGCTGCTGCGCCTGGCCCTGAGCCCTCGCCAGGTGTTACGGCTGTGCTGGGTGCTGGGGGGGCTGCGGAGCATCCTGTAGTGTGCGGCCCGGTTCCCCCTGTGGTTGAGGCTGCTGCCGTACTGCGACGGGTGTCGGTTCGCACGGTTTGTGAGGCCCGTGGTTCTGGATCCACCTCCGGCAGTGAGGATGTGCGGCCGGTGCCCAAGCGTTCCAGGCGTTCTTCAACTGCTTGGGCTGATGTGGAGGACTTCGGCACAGGTGGAGCTTCGGGCGATGATGTGGCGGTTCCGGGTGCTTCACGCTCTACGTCGCTGGTGGTTGCTGACGTCCATGTGTCTGCTGTTCACAATGGGTGTACCTATGATTTACCTCCTGTTCTTTCTCCTGCAGAAGGTTCTCTGCAGTGGGGGGTGGTTGCTCCTACAGACGTGGATGGTGAGAGTTCTGGTGCGCGCCGAGGCATCAAGCTGGTACTGAAGAAGGATGCCAAGCATGGGGGGTCCCTGCAGATGCAACGTCCGGTGGTTGACGCGGGGCCCTGTGAGGCAGCCGAGGAGGCTCCCAGTGCGCTGCCCATTGCCCGGCCTCGTGGGAAGAAGTCCCTCCCTCTCGTCTTGGCCTGCGGAGTGGCGCATGGTGCTCAGCATCCTTTGCGGTTTGACATTGTTGACCGCGTACATCCTGTTCCGTGTGCCCTTCTTCCATCTGGGTACATCGGGCTCGGTGTTTTGTTGTGGGTGTGCCGGAGTTAATGCTTGATCCTCGTACTGTTAATAATGAACCTGTTCCGGATGACGTCATGTTACTATGGGAGGCGTATTGTGTTCGATTCCCGGCGGCGGAGTGGCCGGATAAGTATGAACAATTTGAGTAGTCTGTGTGCTTGCTGTGACCTGTGGTTTGTTGCAATGTGGTGTACCTATTGTGCGCCCTTCAGGCCGGTGTTGTTTTTTTGTTGTATTTATTATATTTCCGTTACCCTTCTGTCCAGTGTTGTTTTGTTTCATTGTGTTTATGCTCATTGTTGTGTTTTTGTTGTCGGCCCTTCAGGCCGGTATTTAGTGTATTTGTGTTACTTTGTATTAATTTGCTTTGTGCTTTTGTATTTTTTTGTTGTCTGATTGTTTGTTATTGGTTTATTATTTTATTGTATTTATTCGCATGTTCGCATGTAAAAAAAAAAATAATAAAAAAAAAATAACTTGGAAGGGATTAAGATAAGGATTTGTGATGGGACGGAGGTGGGAGGGGGGTAATTAATTACCAGATTACTACTGTTGTGGGATTCCATATGAAAGTCTGTCTCGTTTTCGGTAATATAACACAATTATACACTTTTAAAATTATACACCATATTCTGCAAATACCCATTTTCCCTAATTACACATTTCTGTTGATATAAATCGAAAAATTAAGTAAAATACGTGTATGGTGTCCACTACATTGACATAAATAATTTCCTGTAAAAAATAATTGAAGACGCTAGTAATAGTTATTTTTGCTCGACGAGAAAAGTTAATATTTTGATCACAGACTTTAAACATCAAAATCCTCTTAATTACGTGTTTTAACAATTCGTGACTTTAAATATAGCTTAGCTTCATGAGCTGATAAACACAGTCTTAAGTTCAGTCCTATAATTCAACGTCAACAAATTAAATGTTATTCTAAGCTCATCTTTATTAGTGGCCTGTGAAAGGCTTTCAGTCTTTGGTTTGATTAATCTTCGTGAATTAAGATATCATATAGTGTCATTTTCCTTCCAGGCTGACCACTGGGTTGTTTATTAAACAACTTAACAGTCTGGTTTTGTTTAATTAACTTCTTGGCTATCTGTGGTGATTTAATTAACATCTTGGCTATCTGTGTTGGTTTCATTAACTTCTTGGCTATCTATGGTGGTTAACTTAACATTTTGGCTATCTGTGGTGGTTTAATTAACTTCTTGGCTATCTGTGGTGATTTAATTAATATCTTGGCTATCTGTGATGGTTTAATCAACATTTTAACTGTCTTATGTGGTTTAACACGTTATTTGTATGCTGTGGATTCAATTGTCATTTTAGCTGCACGTAGTAGTTTAATAAGTGTCTTATCGATTTGTTGCTGTCCAGTTAACATCCTAGTTGAGTGTCATCCGGCTCCTTTTGTGAGTTGCATCCGGCTCATTTCCAGTGACATCCATCAACTGATATTTTTACGAACGGTAACGTCCAATCTCCTGTCATCCTCTTGAAGACTTTATTTGTTGGTAACTTTTCCTTGCGTGACAAGATGGTTCTTTTTCCTTTGCTGTTGCTTCCTTCTTCTTCTTCTCCAGGGACCAGATTCACGAAAGCACTTACGCAAGCACTTACGGACGTGTACATCTTTCCTCAATCTTTGACGGCTTTAGTTACATTTATTAAACAGTTTACATGCATGAAAACTTCGCATTCAACTGTTGTTATTGTTATAAACAGCCTCCTGGTACTTCGGAGCTCATTAACTGTTTAATAATTGTAAACAAAGCCGCCAAAGATTGAGAAAAGATGTACAGGTTCGTAAGTGCTTGCGTAACTGCTTCGTGAATCTGGCTCCAGGGTTCCAGCTGACCAACACCATTTCTTTGGCAACAAGAGGCGATGCACACCTATTCCTTGGCCAGAGGAGGTGATGATGCCTATATTCATTGGCTAGACGAGGTGATGTATGCCTTTTTCTGGCCAGGAGGTAGTGACCCATTGTCTTTTTCCTCGGCAGGAGGTGGTGATCTCGTGTAGCTTCCTTGGCAAGAGGCGGTGATTCAACAGGTGTGATATCAGTTCTCTAAAAAGATTCTTTTTAAAAGTATCTCGTTTTTCCTTGGTTATAATGCCCATTTTCCTCGTTTATATCCCTGGATTTGTCATTAGTATACTTCAGGAATTGTCCTTGGTATACCTTGGGATTTGTCATTAGTATACCTCAGGACTTCTCCTCGAGTATACCCCCAGGACAGGCTAGAACCTATCCATGGCTGCTTAAGGGTTTTTTCACACTATTCCAGCTTACAGAAAAGAGAATGAGTTTACAGGGAATATTTAGCGCCTTAAGTGTACGCTTTGCTCCATAAAGCTTGGCCAGCTTTTTTCTGGCTTAAGCTGTTGACCTTCGAAAGCATGTCTGAATAGAGAGATATCTTGCGTAGGTAAGCATGCAGGGGGGATATAGTTTTAGATTCTAATTCAAAGGAGAAGATTCTAAAATTAATGGATTTTGAGAAGATATTAGAGGGTTATTGAGTTTAGCTGGGGTTATCTTCCCCCCCCCCTCTCTCTCTCTCTCTCTATCTCTTCCCTATTTCACCATTCTCTGTTTTACACCTCCAGGTTTTTTTCTTCCCCCATTTTTCTGCTCCCTTATTTTTTTCTCATCCAATTATCTCCATTATTTTCCCCTTCTCCCGTTTTTCCTTCCCCCATTTTTCGTTCACTCATTTTTCTTTCCTATTTTTCTTTCCCCCTATTTTCCCTTCGCCAATTTTTCTTTCCCCCTATTTTCCCTTCCATCCATTTTCCATTCCCCCATTTTCCCCAACTTCCATTGTGCCTGCACAATGTTTTACCATAACCCTTCACCCGGGTCAATAATCCCCCTTCCTCAATTTCCCATTTCTACACCAATTTCTGGAGGTAATAACGAAGGGAACTCTGAAGGGGTGGGGGGGTGTTATCGAACAAACACACACACACACACACACACACACACACACACACACACACACACACAGTAGGCCGGGAGACGGTAGGGGACACACACGATTAAGTGAGGTCCGCGGAAATTCGCCAATTTCTCGGGACATTGAAGGATTATAGAGGCTAGATCATAGTATTTGGCCTCTCGCAGTGTGTAGCTAGCAGGGTGCTACATAGCATAGTCATATCGCTAGCGATAGTGCAAAGAAACAAAGTGGAGCTAGTGGCATCACCGGAGCATATAAGAGTGGAGGACTGCGTGAAGCGACCTGACCTGAGGCCGGGTGGGTGACCCGCCGTGGAACAGCCTGATTGTGTTTGTTGAGTGGTGACTGTGATCAGTGGTAAAGTAAATTAGTGAACTGTCACACAACGATACAGTGACTGACTCCAGAGCTTTGTGTAGATAGAGAAGAACCGACTGTATCAATCTACTAGCACTTAGTGAATCACCTAGTGGAAGACAACGACGGATAACCATCGTCATCATACATCGTCCTTACTCATCTGGTTGTGTGAGCGGGAGGCAGACTGGTATGTACCCCCTCTCTGGTCAATTAATCAGGTGTACAGATTGAGGTGAAATATTATCAAATTCTTGATCAGGATATCATATATATTTAAAATCTCAACGTGGCTCATTAAGGTAGAGATAACGCTTAAGGGGACTCATGACACACGCACGCACGCGCACGCACGCCCACGTACGTATGCACGCATGCGCATGCAAAAAACGCACACACATTCGCACACACAAACGTTCAGTCAGGGAAGAAAGGATTAACACCTTTTGTGGAAAGAGCCAAGCCCCTACTATACCCCACCTCCTCTCTTACCCCCCATCTGACCTGACCTCACCTGGTCGCCACCCCCGCCCCCCCCACACCCCAGTCCCCTGCATCCCCCTTACACATACTCTCCCCCTCTCTCTCCTCTGTCTCTCTCCCACTTTCCCCTCTCTCTCTCTCTCTCTCTCTCTCTCTCTCTCTCTCTCTCTCTCTCTCTCTCTCTCTCTCTCTCTCTCTCTCTCTCTCTCTCTCTCTCTCTCCTCCCTCTCTCCTTATCTCTCTCTCTTTATCTCTCTATCTCTCTCCCTCCCTCTCTCTTTATCTCTCTCTCTCTTTTTCCCTCTCTCCCTATCTCTCTCCCCCCTACCCCACTCTGCCCTTCTGACGAATCCTATCATGACACAACTAGGAACAGGGTCAAGCATGACAGCCAGAAGCAACAGGGGATCAGGGAAAAGTTCAGGCGATGAAATGAGGGAAATGTTCGCCCAGTTTCTGGAGGACATCAAGAGTGAGATGCAGGAAATGAAGAATGAAATAACCAACCTAAAAAGAGAGCTGACAGCAGCAAAGGATGAGATTAGAGACCTCAAAGAGAACAGTATTGATGCTGAGACTCAGATAACCACCCAGGGAGAAGGTGGTAATAGTACTTTGAAAGAGAATGCCACATTAAATGCAACATTTGCAGAAATGCTAAAAAAACAACAACTCTGAAGTAATGTCTGCAGTGATGGAGGTAGCCATGAAAGCAGCCACCTCACAAGAAGCGGCACGTTCCACTAGCCAGCTGCTGGAAAGGAAAAGAGCAGTGGTAGCTGTAGGTATTAAAGAGCAGGAAGGCTCTAATAGCAAAGAGTGGAATGATGAGGACAAAGCGGCAGTGAATGAAATACTGAAGGCACTAGACATGGAAGGGGCTGAGCATAGCATTGAGAAGGTTTTCAGGTTAGGCTGGTACAAAAAAGACCAAGACCGTGTGTTAAAGATAGTGTTTGCAATCGAGAACACAAAGGACACGATTCTAACAAAGAAAAGCCACCTGCAACATGTGGGAGAATTCAAAAAAGTATCCCGCCAGAGGGACATGATCAGGGAGGAGAGG
Source organism: Procambarus clarkii (assembly GCF_040958095.1). NCBI lineage: Eukaryota > Metazoa > Arthropoda > Malacostraca > Decapoda > Cambaridae > Procambarus > Procambarus clarkii. The sequence continues at coordinate 9,470,730 of NC_091170.1, forward strand.
GCCATGGCGGCAGAAGCAAGGAAGAAGTGCAGGGCGAGAGGGGAAAACCAGGAAACCACAGCTCACAACACATCACCCGCAGAGGCGAGGGGAGAACCCACAACCAGCTACCCAGTAACACCAGCGGGGAGGGCGACCCCACCACCCTCCTCTGCATAGAAAACCCCCCTTCCTGTTCTCCCGCCCCAGTCACCCAATACCCTCCCTGTCCTTCCCCCTTCACTTAACCCCCCACCCCTCATCCCAGTATCCTCTGCAACTCTGGTATCCACCTCACAAATCCTCACACCCATGGCACGGCTTCCTCCACCAGCAGAGCATTCATCAAGGAGGAGATTTGAGAAGGGACAGAAGAAAGTGAGCCTCAAGGCAATGTACACTAACATAGACGGTATTACAAATAAAGCAAATGAACCTGGAGAATGGGTACTAGAGAAAAACCCAGACATAATAGCTCTCACAGAAATAAAGCTAACGAAAACAATAACAAATGCAGTGTTCCCACAGGACTATTATGTTATGAGGAAAGAGAGAGAAGGAAGAGGTGGTGGTGGTGTAGCTCTGCTGGTAAAAAAAAGGCTGGGATTTTGAGGAGTTGATTGTTTAGTGATGTGAAGGTTTCAGTGACTACATAATAGGAACAATAACAACTGGAGGGCAAAAAATTATAGTCGTAGTCATATATAATCTGCCACCAAATGACAGAAGACCCAGACAGGAATATGATAGAAACAATATGGCCACCATTAACATAATAGAGAAAGCAGCTTCTGTTGCTAGCAGGAATGGATGTGGACTACTAATCATGGAAGACTTCAACCATGGGAAGATAGATTGGGAGAACAGAGACCCGCATGGAGGACCAGAAACATAGAGAGCTAAGCTGCTGGACGTGGCAACAAGAAACTTTCTAAGCCAGCACATCAAGGATCCAACAAGAATGAGAGGAGAGGATGTACCAGCAGTGCTTGATCTGATATTTACCCTAATTGAGTGGGATATAAGGGAAGTCAAGGTGGAAGCGCCCTTGGGAATGAGTGATCACAGTGTATTGAACTTTGAGTATCTGGGAGATCTAGGAATTATCCCCCCCCCCCAAAAAAATGAACTAGGAAACAAAAGACTGGCATACCGAAAGGGAAATTATGAGGAGATGAGAATCTTCCTGAGGGAAATACCTTGGGACACAGACCTCAGAGCTAAGTCTGTACAAGATATGATGGACTATGCCACCCAAAAGTGTCAGGAGGCAGTAAGCAGATACATCCCGGCCCAAAAGGAAAAATCTGAGAAGCAAAAGAAGAATCCATGGTATAATAGGGCATGTATGGAAGCAAAGAAACTGAACAAAAGGGCGTGGAGGAACTTCCGGAAGAACAGAACACAAGAAAGCAGAGAGAGATACCAGAGAACCAGGAATGAGTATGTCAGGGCGAGAAGAGAAGCAGAGAAAAGTTATGAAAATGATATAACAAACAGAGCCAAGACCGAACCAAAGCTACTCCACAGTCACATCAGAAGGAAAACAACAGTGAAAGAACAGGTAGTGAAACTTAGAACAGGCAAGGACAGGTATACAGAAAATGACAAAGAGGTGTGTGATGAACTCAACAAGAGGTTCCAAGAGGTCTTCACAACAGAACAAGGTGAGGTCACTGTGCTAGGAGAAAGGGAAGTAAACCAGGCGGCCTTGGAAGAGTTTGAAATTACGAGAGAGGAGGTCAAGAGACACCTGCTGGACCTGGATGTTAGAAAGGCTGTTGGTCCAGACGGGATCTCGCCATGGGTACTGAAAGAGTGTGCAGAGGCACTTTGCTTGCTACTCTCCATAGTGTATAGTAGGTCACTGGAGACGGGAGACCTACCAGAAATATGGAGGAAGGCAAATGTGGTCCCAATATACAAAAAGGGCGACAGGCAAGAGGCACTGAACTACAGGCCAGTGTCCTTAACTTGTATACCATGCAAGGTGATGGATAAGATCGTGAGAAAAAACCTGGTAGCACATCTGGAGAGAAAAGACTTCGTGACAAATCGCCAACATGGGTTCAGGGAGGGTAAATCTTGCCTGACTGGCTAAATAGAATTCTATGACCAGGTAACACAGATTAAGCAAGAAAGACAGGGCTGGGCGGACTGCATTTTCTTGGATTGTCGGAAAGCCTTTGACGCAGTACCGCATAAGAGGCTGGTACATAAGCTGGAGAGACAGGCAGGTGTAGCTGGTAAGGTGCTCCAGTGGATTCGGGAGTACCTAAGCAATAGGAAGCAGAGAGTTACGGTGAGGGTGAGACCGTGGCGTGGAGTCAATGTTAAGTCACCCACATTGACTCACCAGTGGAGTCCCACAGGGCTCTGTACTCGGTCCTATCTTGTTTCTGATATATGTAAATGATTTCCGGAGGGTATAGATTCACTTCTCTCAATGTTTGCAGACGTTGCCAAAATTATGAGAAGGATTAAGACAGAAGAGGACTGTTTGAGGCTTCAAGAAACCTAGACAAACTGCAGGAATGGTCGAACAAGTGGTTGTTAGAGTTTAACCCAACCAAATGTAATATAATGAAGATAGGTGTAGGGAGCAGGAGGCCAAATACAAGGTATCATCTGGGAGAGGAAATTCTTCAGGAGTCAGAGAAAGAAAAAGACTTGGGAGTTGATATCACGCCAGACCTGTCTCCTGCACCACATATCAAGAGGATAACATCAGCGGCATATGCCAGGCTAGCCAACATACGAACGGCATTCAGAAATTTGTTTAAAGAATCATTCAGATCTTTGTATACCACATATAACAGGCCAATCCTGGAGTATGCAGCCCCAGCATGGAGTCCATATCTAGTCAAGGATAAGACTAAACTGGAAAAGGTTCAAAGATTTGCCACCAGACTAGTACCCGAGCTGAGAGGTGAGACTACAGGAATTAAACCTCACTTCGCTGGAAGACAGAAGAGTTAGGGGGAACATGATCACCACATTCAAGATTCTCAAGGGAATTGATAAGGTAGATAAAGACAGGCTATTTAACAGAAGGGGCACACGCACAAGGGGACACAGGTGGAAACTGAGTGCCCAAATGAGCCACAGAGATATTAGAAAAAACTTTTTTAGTGTCAGAGTGGTTGACAAATGGAATGCATTAGGAAGTGATGTGGTGGAGGCTCACTCCATACACAGTTTCAAGTGTAGATATGATAGAGCCCAATAGGCTCAGGAATCTGTACACCTGTTGATTGACGGTTGAGAGGCGGGACCAAAGAGCCAGAGCTCAACACCCGCAAGCACAACTAGGTGAGTACACACACACACACACCAGGAAGCAGCCCGTGTGACAGTTGACTAACTCCCAGGTACCTATTATTATAGACTGTGGGTTGGTTGGTGTTGTCGTCGTTGATCCTTCTCTACGGACAACCCAACCCACAACTCGGTAGAGTGCTTATACTAGGAGATCACCCTTGGCGCTTCTGGCTCTTGGAGAGGGGCTCAACGTCACACGTTTAGGGGGATGCGGCTCCAACACTTAGCCTCGTTGTCACGTGCACACACCCACTCGAGCTGCTGTGACTCCCCACTCTCTCCTTATGAGATATGATCTCCTCAATCCCCTATGACTTACTAGTATTACCTCCTACCCTGTCCACGGCAGTGGTTCTTGGTTCTTTCTCTCTCTCTCTCCTTCTTTACTACCTCCTGGGAAGCCTCACTAGGACAAGGGCAAACACCAGCAAATTGTGACACATTTACTGGACAAAGCACATACACGATACATACACACATATAATAATAATGAATCCTATACTCTATAATATCACAATCAGGTTGCACTCCAACACCATCAGAACTCTATTATCAGCTTATCAAGTGGTATCCTATCTCCTGGTTCACCACCTGATACTATTAACCTCCTCAAGTTGATCAAGCCTACATACACTGTTGCACTATCAGCAAGATAATGTACATATAGAAAACCAGCATTTGAATGCAATAACATATATCAGTACAAATGTTCATTGATACACAACAATGATTAATCGATCAATATCAGTCCCAGAACGCATACATCTGTAGGTAATCCAGCCTACGACTGTAACTCTAAACTTCAGTATAAAAACTCCTTGACATAAGAATGCCAACAGTCACTCACCTCTCACTGCGTCTTGCACGCTAATGACAACCAAACACTATCGACTCCCTATAAGTAATCCACCAGAACTTCCCCTTCCACCTCTGGAAGTTCACTACCCTAATATCCTTAGGTTCTTCCGGGCTTCACTACCAGGATCCTCTGCAGCTCCTCCAGGCTGCTATCATGAAGCTTCCTTGAGCAACTACGGTGCTTCACCCTTCTGCTAGGGTCTTCCACAGCTCTCTTGGCTGCTACACCATGAAGTTTCCTCGAGCAACTATGGTGCTTCTCCACCTCTACAGAAGCACGTGACACTCCTCTTCACTGCTGCTTCTCCTCACAGCTCGAGGTCCTCTGCTCCACTACCTTGGAGTCTCATCAGCTACTTCATCTGCTGGCTTCGAAGTTCTCAGCAACTTCTTCCCCAAAGAACAAACCTGCAACCCATCGACACTCCAATAAAATGTTCCCCTTTAACCCAAACAAAAAATATTCACACAATATGTTTGCCTCAAACCTCTATCTGTTCTCTACATACAGTGAGAGTGGACTCCCCCGTTTTGGGCGGGTCCATACTCCACCTCGCCTGGCGGCGGTCCTCACTCGCTGGGAGGGTCTTCCTCCATCCGGAGCCGGGCTCCCTCAGTCGTCCGTCAGAGCTCAGAGGGGATGGACGTCGCTCCGTGCTCCTCCCTCTTCACTCTCCTATTTCAGGCCTTCTGCCTTATTAAAACATGTCTAACCTATAAATAAACATCGCTACTGTCGCTGGGCACACGACCAACTACAAGTGATCACTATGAACTGGCGTATATCGTGCTTACCACAGATTAATTGATCGAGGGCGCTTTCCCTCTGACGGCGTCTGGTCAGGGCGCTCCACACAGCCCACGAAAATGCCTCTGAGCAGCTTATTAAACTCTCCTCGCCGTCCAAGACTTGACACCACAACGTTCTCAGCTCAATTCCACAGCTGGCACGTCTGCACACTTCTCTTCTCTTAGAGATATATCAGTAGGGGTTCCCTTCTGGCGGGAGCTCAAATGGAGCGCGGCTTCCCCCTGCGATGTCTGGCACTCAAGTGAGGTCAAGGTCCTCCGGAAGCGAGCCTCACGCCTCCAGCAAAACGTCCACATCTCCTAGCCAGTCATTTATCTATTTTCTTCTGCATTGCCCATAATCTCAAACTGTTATACATATCCAACCAGCCATTTTACATATGGGTTATCACCTCAGTATTAACTAGACCTTCTAGTTAGGTCAGGCTTGCTGAATAACTCTCAAGAAGGGAGACTCGTTTCTCCTGCAGGCTGAGATCATAACACTCCCCTCCCCTTATTTTTGAGAGTTATTCCAGTGGCAAAGCTCGGTATAATACATCCGCCACCACACTGTCTCGTTCTTTAACCGATTGGTTCGACCGGTTAGTCTGTTTACATACTCCCTTAGAAGTCTACAATTAGTTCGATGCTCCTTGCAACATCCGGCTCACAACTCTCCAGGAACATGTTCTTCTCACAAATGATCTGACCTCTCTGGCACCTCTTGGCTAGGCTGTCCTCCTTGGACGCCTGCACTCCATCGGTCCACTCTACTTATTGTCTCCACCCTCCGTCTCCTCGTCTTCTCTTCACGTCCAGAGTCAGACATCTACTGTCTGTACCTCCTCTGTCGTCTTCACTCTTCCATCTACTGCCATTATACTTTCGTCTCCTGTCATCATACTTCACTCCATCGTCTTCACCGACGCTCCTCCTTTTCGTCTCCTCATTTATCTGAGACCTCATCCTGTTCGACTCCCACCGAGTCCTCGGCTTTCCTCTATTCCTCCATGCTTGTATCATCTTCCTCTTCCCACACTTTTCACCTCTATACAACTCCATTTCTTCTCCTTCAACTCTTCTTCGTTCCCTAAAAGTTTCTTCGGGCACTGTATTACATCCAACAGCACTCGACTGTACACGTCGCCTTGCCTCTCCCAGAGTGCTCGTAAGCATCTCTCCACACATACTGTCTCTTCTCCTTTCATTTTCTCGGCTATTACTCTTCTTCATTATCTCTACTCTACGGTTTCTGTGAAACATGTCAACTCCTGACATCTCAAACAACTTAACTCTACTACCCAAATGCCTCTGTGCTCGTGGACAACTTGACGCTCTACTCTTGTCCTCTGTATGTTCACATCCTTCCTCATTCCTACTCAGCACAGTTGCATTCGCCTTCCGACTCTTAATTTCAGCAGTCTGGGCTCTACTCAGGTCCGCTCTCTTCACATGATTCTTCTTCGGCTGGGCCATCTTCACTTTTGACCTCACCGAGACTTCATTTGCCTGGGCTGGACCTTCATCAAACAGCCATGCTATATCTACGTCGATATCTTCCACCAGCTGAATCGACACTGTCTTATATTCTCCAGCGTCTCCCTCATCGGCCACCTCTGCCTTCCTCACTACCGAGACAGGGTACTCAATGGCTTGGCGGTCTCCTGACTCATCCCCTCGGATGTCAGTCAGGTTCACACTCTCAGGTGTCCCACACGTGCCGTGGCCTTCTGGGCACTCCTCTGGCACAGTCTCCACTATGACTCTTGGCAACACCTTTGTCCCGCACAAGTCATTCCCCAGGATCACTTGGACTCCTGGAATAGGTATGTCGGGGCACACTCCCAACATCACCTCTGCCGACACATATTCCGACGTTAGCTGGACAGTACATACGGGCATGTCACTTTCAGACAACAACCCATATACCTTCATCTTACTCCTGCCAGCTAACCGTCGATCATTCCCAATCAGGCTTCTCGTAATCAAGCTCTGATTAGCTCCGGTATCCCTTAAGATACCAACTTCTACTTCAGGTTGGCTTCCTATTCTGATCCAACCTTTGCTCATGAACGGCCTATACCTCTCGTTCACTAAGTTCGCTCTCTGTGGTTTGTCTTGGAACACATTAATATATTTGCTTCGGGGGTCACACATGGCCAGGGTCACAACTCTCTTGCCCTGCCGACAATCTCGCATCACGTGACCCAATCCGTTACAATTGTAACATCTCATCTGGGAAAAGTCTCTTCTATATGTACCAAAGCGGCTCTGACTTTGTCCACTCGCATGAGAGTTCCTCGAGGCAGGTACACTACCTGCACTCTGTGGGGCTTTACTGGACTCTCGATTTCCCGGATAACGATTAGCTTCTCGTTTAGCTCCTTCATCTTCACTTTCGGACGAAGTGCGTGACCTACTCTTCTGAGTTTTAGGGTACTTATTTTTATCTGCCCATTTATCACAATTTTTCTCACCCCAAACTCTTCTGGGTCTTTCATAATTTCTTCCTCCCCAGACTCCACTGGGTCTGCTATTGCTGCATCTCGCCTCACTTCTCACTCTGTTCTCCCTCAAGCTCTTGTACGCTTCAGTAATCATATCCGCCCTATCTGCGGCATCTTTCACCTCCATTATCCCTGCTTCTTGGATCTTGAACTTTGTTTCGGGATGCATCATCTCCAAGAACTTCTCCATGACCATCAGTTGCTTCAGGTCAGCGTAAGATCCAACTCCAGCAGCCTCAATCCACTTCTGGAATCGTCTTTCCAGATCTCTTGCTGTCTCAGCAAACGTACACGCTCCAACTTTGATCATCTCTCTGAAGCGCTTCCTATAAGCTTCTGGGGTTAACTGAAACGAGCGCAATATGCTGCTCTTTACTGTGGCATAATCCTGGCACTCTTCCAGTGACAATTGGGTGTATGCCTCCCTGGCTGCACCGGTCAATCTTAACTGGACCAGCTGGGCCCATTCCTCCTGTGGCCACTCCCTGATGCTGGCTACTTTCTCAAAATGCTCGAAGAAGCTCTCTGCCTCTTCGGGCACAAACAAGGGAATGTCCTTCTCCCTAACCCTAACATCTGGTGGGTGTGATACCTGGGTGGTGCTCTCTGGCAATCCATGTTCAATCCTTTGCTCAGCCAAGGTTCTATTCGCTTCTATCTGCATTTGTTTTGTTCTCTCTTTTTCTTTTTCGACTTGGGCTTTTTCTTTCTCCTGTTCCAACTCCAGTTCCCTTACTCTGGTTTTCTCTTTTTCTTTCTCCTGTTCCAACTCCAGTTCTCTTACTCTGGTTTTCTCTTTTTCTTTCTCCACCTCTAGTCTTGCTTTCTCTTTTTCTATTTCCAGTCTGGTTTTTTTTTCTTTTTCCTTCTCTGCTTCATTTTTCATCTGGAGTTCTAATTTCATCTTTTCCAGCTGGAACTGTCTCTCCTTGTCCTCTCGTTGTTGCTGCATCTGGAGCTCTAACTGGAATCTCTCCAAGCTCCTATTTCGGCTACTCCTGCTACTGCGGCTACTCTTGCTGCTCCTACTCGATCCCTGGGATCTCACGTCATCCTGCCCGTCATCCTCCTTTCCACTTTCAGCTCCTTTTTGGGCTCCTTGCTCTGCCGCTTCATTTTTGGCTCTTAACTGCCTCAGGATCTCATCCTTCATCCCAGCTACTTTAGATGCTTTCAACCTAATGCCACATTTTTCTGCTATTTGTTTCAATTGATCCCTCGTGCAACCTTCCAAGTCCTCAGGCTTGCCTGACTCCACAAATGCTTGCACCTTATCCATCTTTGTCCTGTGAGTCTTCCCAAGAGAGAGAGTATACACCTGCGGTCACACAGTTTATCTCAGCAGGGGTGTACAAATCCACTCTTGGACAGGGTGTGGGTGTGTCAGTTCACTCTCCCGGACACAGGCCCCCAATTTATTATAGACTGTGGGTTGGTTGGTGTTGTCGTCGTTGATCCTTCTCTACGGACAACCCAACCCACAACTTGGTAGAGTGCTTATACTAGGAGATCACCCTTGGCGCTTCTGGCTCTTGGAGAGGGGCTCAACGTCACACATTTAGGGGATGCGGCTCCAACACTTAGCCTCGTTGTCACGTGCACACACCCACTCGAGCCGCTGTGACTCCCCACTCTCTCCTTATGAGATATGATCTCCTCAATCCCCTATGACTTACTAGTATTACCTCCTACCCTGTCCACGGCAGTGGTTCTTGGTTCTTTCTCTCTCTCTCTCTTCTTCTGTGCTATTTCATGGGAAGCCTCACTAGGACAAGGGCAAACATCAGCAAATCGGGACACATTTACTGGACAAAGCACATACATGATACATACACACATATAATAATAATGAATCCTATACTCTATAATATCACAATCAGGTTGCACTCCAACACCATCAGAACTCTATTATCAGCTTATCAAGTGGTATCCTATCTCCTGGTTCACCACCTGATACTATTAACCTCCTCAAGTTGATCAAGCCTACATACACTGTTGCACTATCAGCAAGATAATGTACATATAGAAAACCAGCATTTGAATGCAATAACATATATCAGTACAAATGTTCATTGATACACAACAATGATTAATCGATCAATATCAGTCCCAGAACGCATACATCTGTAGGTAATCCAGCCTACGACTGTAACTCTAAACTTCAGTATAAAAACTCCTTGACATAAGAATGCCAACAGTCACTCACCTCTCACTGCGTCTTGCACGCTAATGACAACCAAACACTATCGACTCCCTATAAGTAATCCACCAGAACTTCCCCTTCCACCTCTGGAAGTTCACTACCCTAATATCCTTAGGTTCTTCCGGGCTTCACTACCAGGATCCTCTGCAGCTCCTCCAGGCTGCTATCATGAAGTTTCCTTGAGCAACTACGGTGCTTCACCCTTCTGCTAGGGTCTTCCACAGCTCTCTTGGCTGCTACACCATGAAGTTTCCTCGAGCAACTATGGTGCTTCTCCACCTCTACAGAAGCACGTGACACTCCTCTTCACTGCTGCTTCTCCTCACAGCTCGAGGTCCTCTGCTCCACTACCTTGGAGTCTCATCAGCTACTTCATCTGCTGGCTTCGAAGTTCTCAGCAACTTCTTCCCCAAAGAACAAACCTGCAACCCATCGACACTCCAATAATGTGTTCCCCTTTAACCCAAACAAAAAATATTCACACAATATGTTTGCCTCAAACCTCTATCTGTTCTCTACATACAGTGAGAGTGGACTCCCCCGTTTTGGGCGGGTCCATACTCCACCTCGCCTGGCGGCGGTCCTCACTCGCTGGGAGGGTCTTCCTCCATCCGGAGCCGGGCTCCCTCAGTCGTCCGTCAGAGCTCAGAGGGGATGGACGTCGCTCCGTGCTCCTCCCTCTTCACTCTCCTATTTCAGGCCTTCTGCCTTATTAAAACATGTCTAACCTATAAATAAACATCGCTACTGTCGCTGGGCACACGACCAACTACAAGTGATCACTATGAACTGGCGTATATCGTGCTTACCACAGATTAATTGATCGAGGGCGCTTTCCCTCTGACGGCGTCTGGTCAGGGCGCTCCACACAGCCCACGAAAATGCCTCTGAGCAGCTTATTAAACTCTCCTCGCCGTCCAAGACTTGACACCACAACGTTCTCAGCTCAATTCCACAGCTGGCACGTCTGCACACTTCTCTTCTCTTAGAGATATATCAGTAGGGGTTCCCTTCTGGCGGGAGCTCAAATGGAGCGCGGCTTCCCCCTGCGATGTCTGGCACTCAAGTGAGGTCAAGGTCCTCCGGAAGCGAGCCTCACGCCTCCAGCAAAACGTCCACATCTCCTAGCCAGTCATTTATCTATTTTCTTCTGCATTGCCCATAATCTCAAACTGTTATACATATCCAACCAGCCATTTTACATATGGGTTATCACCTCAATATTTGCTAGACCTTCTAGTTAGGTCAGGCTTGCTGAATAACTCTCAAGAAGGGAGACTCGTTTCTCCTGCAGGCTGAGATCATAACACTCCCCTCCCCTTATTTTTGAGAGTTATTCCAGTGGCAAAGCTCGGTATAATACATCCGCCACCACACTGTCTCGTTCTTTAACCGATTGGTTCGACCGGTTAGTCTGTTTACATACTCCCTTAGAAGTCTACAATTAGTTCGTTGCTCCTTGCAACATCCGGCTCACAACTCTCCAGGAACATGTTCTTCTCACAAATGATCTGACCTCTCTGGCACCTCTTGGCTAGGCTGTCCTCCTTGGACGCCTGCACTCCATCGGTCCACTCTACTTATTGTCTCCACCCTCCGTCTCCTCGTCTTCTCTTCACGTCCAGAGTCAGACATCTACTGTCTGTACCTCCTCTGTCGTCTTCACTCTTCCATCTACTGCCATTATACTTTCGTCTCCTGTCATCATACTTCACTCCATCGTCTTCACCGACGCTCCTCCTTTTCGTCTCCTCATTTATCTGAGACCTCATCCTGTTCGACTCCCACCGAGTCCTCGGCTTTCCTCTATTCCTCCATGCTTGTATCATCTTCCTCTTCCCACACTTTTCACCTCTATACAACTCCATTTCTTCTCCTTCAACTCTTCTTCGTTCCCTAAAAGTTTCTTCGGGCACTGTATTATATCCAACAGCACTCGACTGTACACGTCGCCTTGCCTCTCCCAGAGTGCTCGTAAGCATCTCTCCACACATACTGTCTCTTCTCCTTTCATTTTCTCGGCTATTACTCTTCTTCATTATCTCTACTCTACGGTTTCTGTGAAACATGTCAACTCCTGACATCTCAAACAACTTAACTCTACTACCCAAATGCCTCTGTGCTCGTGGACAACTTGACGCTCTACTCTTGTCCTCTGTATGTTCACATCCTTCCTCATTCCTACTCAGCACAGTTGCATTCGCCTTCCGACTCTTAATTTCAGCAGTCTGGGCTCTACTCAGGTCCGCTCTCTTCACATGATTCTTCTTCGGCTGGGCCATCTTCACTTTTGACCTCACCGAGACTTCATTTGCCTGGGCTGGACCTTCATCAAACAGCCATGCTATATCTACGTCGATATCTTCCACCGGCTGAATCGACACTGTCTTATATTCTCCAGCGTCTCCCTCATCGGCCACCTCTGCCTTCCTCACTACCGAGACAGGGTACTCAATGGCTTGGCGGTCTCCTGACTCATCCCCTCGGATGTCAGTCAGGTTCACACTCTCAGGTGTCCCACACGTGCCGTGGCCTTCTGGGCACTCCTCTGGCACAGTCTCCACTATGACTCTTGGCAACACCTTTGTCCCGCACAAGTCATTTCCCAGGATCACTTGGACTCCTGGAATAGGTATGTCGGGGCACACTCCCAACATCATCTCTGCCGACACATATTCCGACCTTAGCTGGACAGTACATACGGGCATGTCACTTTCAGACAACAACCCATATACCTTCATCTTACTCCTGCCAGCTAACCGTCGATCATTCCCAATCAGGCTTCTCGTAATCAAGCTCTGATTAGCTCCGGTATCCCTTAAGATACCAACTTCTACTTCAGGTTGGCTTCCTATTCTGATCCAACCTTTGCTCATGAACGGCCTATACCTCTCGTTCACTAAGTTCGCTCTCTGTGGTTTGTCTTGGAAATATATAATATATTTGCTTCGGGGGTCACACATGGCCAGGGTCACAACTCTCTTGCCCTGCCGACAATCTCGCATCACGTGACCCAATCCGTTACAATTGTAACATCTCATCTGGGAAAAGTCTCTTCTAAATGTACCAAAGCGGCTCTGACTTTGTCCACTCGCATGAGAGTTCCTCGAGGCAGGTACACTACCTGCACTCTGTGGGGCTTTACTGGACTCTCGATTTCCCGGATAACGATTAGCTTCTCGTTTAGCTCCTTCATCTTCACTTTCGGACGAAGTGCGTGACCTACTCTTCTGAGTTTTAGGGTACTTATTTTTATCTGCCCATTTATCACAATTTTTCTCACCCCAAACTCTTCTGGGTCTTTCATAATTTCTTCCTCCCCAGACTCCACTGGGTCTGCTATTGCTGCATCTCGCCTCACTTCTCACTCTGTTCTCCCTCAAGCTCTTGTACGCTTCAGTAATCATATCCGCCCTATCTGCGGCATCTTTCACCTCCATTATCCCTGCTTCTTGGATCTTGAACTTTGTTTCGGGATGCATCATCTCCAAGAACTTCTCCATGACCATCAGTTGCTTCAGGTCAGCGTAAGATCCAACTCCAGCAGCCTCAATCCACTTCTGGAATCGTCTTTCCAGATCTCTTGCTGTCTCAGCAAACGTACACGCTCCAACTTTGATCATCTCTCTGAAGCGCTTCCTATAAGCTTCTGGGGTTAACTGAAACGAGCGCAATATGCTGCTCTTTACTGTGGCATAATCCTGGCACTCTTCCAGTGACAATTGGGTGTATGCCTCCCTGGCTGCACCGGTCAATCTTAACTGGACCAGCTGGGCCCATTCCTCCTGTGGCCACTCCCTGATGCTGGCTACTTTCTCAAAATGCTCGAAGAAGCTCTCTGCCTCTTCGGGCACAAACAAGGGAATGTCCTTCTCCCTAACCCTAACATCTGGTGGGTGTGATACCTGGGTGGTGCTCTCTGGCAATCCATGTTCAATCCTTTGCTCAGCCAAGGTTCTATTCGCTTCTATCTGCATTTGTTTTGTTCTCTCTTTTTCTTTTTCGACTTGGGCTTTTTCTTTCTCCTGTTCCAACTCCAGTTCCCTTACTCTGGTTTTTTCTTTTTCTTTCTCCTGTTCCAACTCCAGTTCTCTTACTCTGGTTTTCTCTTTTTCTTTCTCCACCTCTAGTCTTGCTTTCTCTTTTTCTATTTCCAGTCTGGTTTTTTTTTCTTTTTCCTTCTCTGCTTCATTTTTCATCTGGAGTTCTAATTTCATCTTTTCCAGCTGGAACTGTCTCTCCTTGTCCTCTCGTTGTTGCTGCATCTGGAGCTCTAACTGGAATCTCTCCAAGCTTCTATTTCGGCTACTCCTGCTACTGCGGCTACTCTTGCTGCTCCTACTCGATCCCTGGGATCTCACGTCATCCTGCCCATCATCCTCCTTTCCACTTTCAGCTCCTTTTTGGGCTCCTTGCTCTGCCGCTTCATTTTTGGCTCTTAACTGCCTCAGGATCTCATCCTTCATCCCAGCTACTTTAGATGCTTTCAACCTAATGCCACATTTTTCTGCTATTTGTTTCAATTGATCCCTCGTGCAACCTTCCAAGTCCTCAGGCTTGCCTGACTCCACAAATGCTTGCACCTTATCCATCTTTGTCCTGTGAGTCTTCCCAAGAGAGAGAGTATACACCTGCGGTCACACAGTTTATCTCAGCAGGGGTGTACAAATCCACTCTTGGACAGGGTGTGGGTGTGTCAGTTCACTCTCCCGGACACAGGCCCCCAATTTATTATAGACTGTGGGTTGGTTGGTGTTGTCGTCGTTGATCCTTCTCTACGGACAACCCAACCCACAACTTGGTAGAGTGCTTATACTAGGAGATCACCCTTGGCGCTTCTGGCTCTTGGAGAGGGGCTCAACGTCACACGTTTAGGGGATGCGGCTCCAACACTTAGCCTCGTTGTCACGTGCACACACCCACTCGAGCCGCTGTGACTCCCCACTCTCTCCTTATGAGATATGATCTCCTCAATCCCCTATGACTTACTAGTATTACCTCCTACCCTGTCCACGGCAGTGGTTCTTGGTTCTTTCTCTCTCTCTCTCTTCTTCTGTACTATTTCATGGGAAGCCTCACTAGGACAAGGGCAAACATCAGCAAATCGGGACACATTTACTGGACAAAGCACATACACGATACATACACACATATAATAATAATGAATCCTATACTCTATAATATCACAATCAGGTTGCACTCCAACACCATCAGAACTCTATTATCAGCTTATCAAGTGGTATCCTATCTCCTGGTTCACCACCTGATACTATTAACCTCCTCAAGTTGATCAAGCCTACATACACTGTTGCACTATCAGCAAGATAATGTACATATAGAAAACCAGCATTTGAATGCAATAACATATATCAGTACAAATGTTCATTGATACACAACAATGATTAATCGATCAATATCAGTCCCAGAACGCATACATCTGTAGGTAATCCAGCCTACGACTGTAACTCTAAACTTCAGTATAAAAACTCCTTGACATAAGAATGCCAACAGTCACTCACCTCTCACTGCGTCTTGCACGCTAATGACAACCAAACACTATCGACTCCCTATAAGTAATCCACCAGAACTTCCCCTTCCACCTCTGGAAGTTCACTACCCTAATATCCTTAGGTTCTTCCGGGCTTCACTACCAGGATCCTCTGCAGCTCCTCCAGGCTGCTATCATGAAGTTTCCTTGAGCAACTACGGTGCTTCACCCTTCTGCTAGGGTCTTCCACAGCTCTCTTGGCTGCTACACCATGAAGTTTCCTCGAGCAACTATGGTGCTTCTCCACCTCTACAGAAGCACGTGACACTCCTCTTCACTGCTGCTTCTCCTCACAGCTCGAGGTCCTCTGCTCCACTACCTTGGAGTCTCATCAGCTACTTCATCTGCTGGCTTCGAAGTTCTCAGCAACTTCTTCCCCAAAGAACAAACCTGCAACCCATCGACACTCCAATAATGTGTTCCCCTTTAACCCAAACAAAAAATATTCACACAATATGTTTGCCTCAAACCTCTATCTGTTCTCTACATACAGTGAGAGTGGACTCCCCCGTTTTGGGCGGGTCCATACTCCACCTCGCCTGGCGGCGGTCCTCACTCGCTGGGAGGGTCTTCCTCCATCCGGAGCCGGGCTCCCTCAGTCGTCCGTCAGAGCTCAGAGGGGATGGACGTCGCTCCGTGCTCCTCCCTCTTCACTCTCCTATTTCAGGCCTTCTGCCTTATTAAAACATGTCTAACCTATAAATAAACATCGCTACTGTCGCTGGGCACACGACCAACTACAAGTGATCACTATGAACTGGCGTATATCGTGCTTACCACAGATTAATTGATCGAGGGCGCTTTCCCTCTGACGGCGTCTGGTCAGGGCGCTCCACACAGCCCACGAAAATGCCTCTGAGCAGCTTATTAAACTCTCCTCGCCGTCCAAGACTTGACACCACAACGTTCTCAGCTCAATTCCACAGCTGGCACGTCTGCACACTTCTCTTCTCTTAGAGATATATCACTAGGGGTTCCCTTCTGGCGGGAGCTCAAATGGAGCGCGGCTTCCCCCTGCGATGTCTGGCACTCAAGTGAGGTCAAGGTCCTCCGGAAGCGAGCCTCACGCCTCCAGCAAAACGTCCACATCTCCTAGCCAGTCATTTATCTATTTTCTTCTGCATTGCCCATAATCTCAAACTGTTATACATATCCAACCAGCCATTTTACATATGGGTTATCACCTCAATATTTGCTAGACCTTCTAGTTAGGTCAGGCTTGCTGAATAACTCTCAAGAAGGGAGACTCGTTTCTCCTGCAGGCTGAGATCATAACACTCCCCTCCCCTTATTTTTGAGAGTTATTCCAGTGGCAAAGCTCGGTATAATACATCCGCCACCACACTGTCTCGTTCTTTAACCGATTGGTTCGACCGGTTAGTCTGTTTACATACTCCCTTAGAAGTCTACAATTAGTTCGTTGCTCCTTGCAACATCCGGCTCACAACTCTCCAGGAACATGTTCTTCTCACAAATGATCTGACCTCTCTGGCACCTCTTGGCTAGGCTGTCCTCCTTGGACGCCTGCACTCCATCGGTCCACTCTACTTATTGTCTCCACCCTCCGTCTCCTCGTCTTCTCTTCACGTCCAGAGTCAGACATCTACTGTCTGTACCTCCTCTGTCGTCTTCACTCTTCCATCTACTGCCATTATACTTTCGTCTCCTGTCATCATACTTCACTCCATCGTCTTCACCGACGCTCCTCCTTTTCGTCTCCTCATTTATCTGAGACCTCATCCTGTTCGACTCCCACCGAGTCCTCGGCTTTCCTCTATTCCTCCATGCTTGTATCATCTTCCTCTTCCCACACTTTTCACCTCTATACAACTCCATTTCTTCTCCTTCAACTCTTCTTCGTTCCCTAAAAGTTTCTTCGGGCACTGTATTACATCCAACAGCACTCGACTGTACACGTCGCCTTGCCTCTCCCAGAGTGCTCGTAAGCATCTCTCCACACATACTGTCTCTTCTCCTTTCATTTTCTCGGCTATTACTCTTCTTCATTATCTCTACTCTACGGTTTCTGTGAAACATGTCAACTCCTGACATCTCAAACAACTTAACTCTACTACCCAAATGCCTCTGTGCTCGTGGACAACTTGACGCTCTACTCTTGTCCTCTGTATGTTCACATCCTTCCTCATTCCTACTCAGCACAGTTGCATTCGCCTTCCGACTCTTAATTTCAGCAGTCTGGGCTCTACTCAGGTCCGCTCTCTTCACATGATTCTTCTTCGGCTGGGCCATCTTCACTTTTGACCTCACCGAGACTTCATTTGCCTGGGCTGGACCTTCATCAAACAGCCATGCTATATCTACGTCGATATCTTCCACCGGCTGAATCGACACTGTCTTATATTCTCCAGCGTCTCCCTCATCGGCCACCTCTGCCTTCCTCACTACCGAGACAGGGTACTCAATGGCTTGGCGGTCTCCTGACTCATCCCCTCGGATGTCAGTCAGGTTCACACTCTCAGGTGTCCCACACGTGCCGTGGCCTTCTGGGCACTCCTCTGGCACAGTCTCCACTATGACTCTTGGCAACACCTTTGTCCCGCACAAGTCATTCCCCAGGATCACTTGGACTCCTGGAATAGGTATGTCGGGGCACACTCCCAACATCACCTCTGCCGACACATATTCCGACCTTAGCTGGACAGTACATACGGGCATGTCACTTTCAGACAACAACCCATATACCTTCATCTTACTCCTGCCAGCTAACCGTCGATCATTCCCAATCAGGCTTCTCGTAATCAAGCTCTGATTAGCTCCGGTATCCCTTAAGATACCAACTTCTACTTCAGGTTGGCTTCCTATTCTGATCCAACCTTTGCTCATGAACGGCCTATACCTCTCGTTCACTAAGTTCGCTCTCTGTGGTTTGTCTTGGAACACATTAATATATTTGCTTCGGGGGTCACACATGGCCAGGGTCACAACTCTCTTGCCCTGCCGACAATCTCGCATCACGTGACCCAATCCGTTACAATTGTAACATCTCATCTGGGAAAAGTCTCTTCTATATGTACCAAAGCGGCTCTGACTTTGTCCACTCGCATGAGAGTTCCTCGAGGCAGGTACACTACCTGCACTCTGTGGGGCTTTACTGGACTCTCGATTTCCCGGATAACGATTAGCTTCTCGTTTAGCTCCTTCATCTTCACTTTCGGACGAAGTGCGTGACCTACTCTTCTGAGTTTTAGGGTACTTATTTTTATCTGCCCATTTATCACAATTTTTCTCACCCCAAACTCTTCTGGGACTTTCATAATTTCTTCCTCCCCAGACTCCACTGGGTCTGCTATTGCTGCATCTCGCCTCACTTCTCACTCTGTTCTCCCTCAAGCTCTTGTACGCTTCAGTAATCATATCCGCCCTATCTGCGGCATCTTTCACCTCCATTATCCCTGCTTCTTGGATCTTGAACTTTGTTTCGGGATGCATTATCTCCAAGAACTTCTCCATGACCATCAGTTGCTTCAGGTCAGCGTAAGATCCAACTCCAGCAGCCTCAATCCACTTCTGGAATCGTCTTTCCAGATCTCTTGCTGTCTCAGCAAACGTACACGCTCCAACTTTGATCATCTCTCTGAAGCGCTTCCTATAAGCTTCTGGGGTTAACTGAAACGAGCGCAATATGCTGCTCTTTACTGTGGCATAATCCTGGCACTCTTCCAGTGACAATTGGGTGTATGCCTCCCTGGCTGCACCGGTCAATCTTAACTGGACCAGCTGGGCCCATTCCTCCTGTGGCCACTCCCTGATGCTGGCTACTTTCTCAAAATGCTCGAAGAAGCTCTCTGCCTCTTCGGGCACAAACAAGGGAATGTCCTTCTCCCTAACCCTAACATCTGGTGGGTGTGATACCTGGGTGGTGCTCTCTGGCAATCCATGTTCAATCCTTTGCTCAGCCAAGGTTCTATTCTCTTCTATCTGCATTTGTTTTGTTCTCTCTTTTTCTTTTTCGACTTGGGCTTTTTCTTTCTCCTGTTCCAACTCCAGTTCCCTTACTCTGGTTTTCTCTTTTTCTTTCTCCTGTTCCAACTCCAGTTCTCTTACTCTGGTTTTCTCTTTTTCTTTCTCCACCTCTAGTCTTGCTTTCTCTTTTTCTATTTCCAGTCTGGTTTTTTTTCTTTTTCCTTCTCTGCTTCATTTTTCATCTGGAGTTCTAATTTCATCTTTTCCAGCTGGAACTGTCTCTCCTTGTCCTCTCGTTGTTGCTGCATCTGGAGCTCTAACTGGAATCTCTCCAAGCTCCTATTTCGGCTACTCCTGCTACTGCGGCTACTCTTGCTGCTCCTACTCGATCCCTGGGATCTCACGTCATCCTGCCCATCATCCTCCTTTCCACTTTCAGCTCCTTTTTGGGCTCCTTGCTCTGCCGCTTCATTTTTGGCTCTTAACTGCCTCAGGATCTCATCCTTCATCCCAGCTACTTTAGATGCTTTCAACCTAATGCCACATTTTTCTGCTATTTGTTTCAATTGATCCCTCGTGCAACCTTCCAAGTCCTCAGGCTTGCCTGACTCCACAAATGCTTGCACCTTATCCATCTTTGTCCTGTGAGTCTTCCCAAGAGAGAGAGTATACACCTGCGGTCACACAGTTTATCTCAGCAGGGGTGTACAAATCCACTCTTGGACAGGGTGTGAGTGTGTCAGTTCACTCTCCCGGACACAGGCCCCCAATTTATTATAGACTGTGGGTTGGTTGGTGTTGTCGTCGTTGATCCTTCTCTACGGACAACCCAACCCACAACTTGGTAGAGTGCTTATACTAGGAGATCACCCTTGGCGCTTCTGGCTCTTGGAGAGGGGCTCAACGTCACACGTTTAGGGGATGCGGCTCCAACACTTAGCCTCGTTGTCACGTGCACACACCCACTCGAGCCGCTGTGACTCCCCACTCTCTCCTTATGAGATATGATCTCCTCAATCCCCTATGACTTACTAGTATTACCTCCTACCCTGTCCACGGCAGTGGTTCTTGGTTCTTTCTCTCTCTCTCTCTTCTTCTGTACTATTTCATGGGAAGCCTCACTAGGACAAGGGCAAACATCAGCAAATTGGGACACATTTACTGGACAAAGCACATACACGATACATACACACATATAATAATAATGAATCCTATACTCTATAATATCACAATCAGGTTGCACTCCAACACCATCAGAACTCTATTATCAGCTTATCAAGTGGTATCCTATCTCCTGGTTCACCACCTGATACTATTAACCTCCTCAAGTTGATCAAGCCTACATACACTGTTGCACTATCAGCAAGATAATGTACATATAGAAAACCAGCATTTGAATGCAATAACATATATCAGTACAAATGTTCATTGATACACAACAATGATTAATCGATCAATATCAGTCCCAGAACGCATACATCTGTAGGTAATCCAGCCTACGACTGTAACTCTAAACTTCAGTATAAAAACTCCTTGACATAAGAATGCCAACAGTCACTCACCTCTCACTGCGTCTTGCACGCTAATGACAACCAAACACTATCGACTCCCTATAAGTAATCCACCAGAACTTCCCCTTCCACCTCTGGAAGTTCACTACCCTAATATCCTTAGGTTCTTCCGGGCTTCACTACCAGGATCCTCTGCAGCTCCTCCAGGCTGCTATCATGAAGTTTCCTTGAGCAACTACGGTGCTTCACCCTTCTGCTAGGGTCTTCCACAGCTCTCTTGGCTGCTACACCATGAAGTTTCCTCGAGCAACTATGGTGCTTCTCCACCTCTACAGAAGCACGTGACACTCCTCTTCACTGCTGCTTCTCCTCACAGCTCGAGGTCCTCTGCTCCACTACCTTGGAGTCTCATCAGCTACTTCATCTGCTGGCTTCGAAGTTCTCAGCAACTTCTTCCCCAAAGAACAAACCTGCAACCCATCGACACTCCAATAAAATGTTCCCCTTTAACCCAAACAAAAAATATTCACACAATATGTTTGCCTCAAACCTCTATCTGTTCTCTACATACAGTGAGAGTGGACTCCCCCGTTTTGGGCGGGTCCATACTCCACCTCGCCTGGCGGCGGTCCTCACTCGCTGGGAGGGTCTTCCTCCATCCGGAGCCGGGCTCCCTCAGTCGTCCGTCAGAGCTCAGAGGGGATGGACGTCGCTCCGTGCTCCTCCCTCTTCACTCTCCTATTTCAGGCCTTCTGCCTTATTAAAACATGTCTAACCTATAAATAAACATCGCTACTGTCGCTGGGCACACGACCAACTACAAGTGATCACTATGAACTGGCGTATATCGTGCTTACCACAGATTAATTGATCGAGGGCGCTTTCCCTCTGACGGCGTCTGGTCAGGGCGCTCCACACAGCCCACGAAAATGCCTCTGAGCAGCTTATTAAACTCTCCTCGCCGTCCAAGACTTGACACCACAACGTTCTCAGCTCAATTCCACAGCTGGCACGTCTGAACACTTCTCTTCTCTTAGAGATATATCAGTAGGGGTTCCCTTCTGGCGGGAGCTCAAATGGAGCGCGGCTTCCCCCTGCGATGTCTGGCACTCAAGTGAGGTCAAGGTCCTCCGGAAGCGAGCCTCACGCCTCCAGCAAAACGTCCACATCTCCTAGCCAGTCATTTATCTATTTTCTTCTGCATTGCCCATAATCTCAAACTGTTATACATATCCAACCAGCCATTTTACATATGGGTTATCACCTCAATATTTGCTAGACCTTCTAGTTAGGTCAGGCTTGCTGAATAACTCTCAAGAAGGGAGACTCGTTTCTCCTGCAGGCTGAGATCATAACACTATTTACTGCTAGGTAACAGGGGCATTCAGGGTTAAAGAAACTTTGCCCATTTGTTTCTGCCGGGTGCGGGAATAGAACCCGCGCCACAGAATTATGAGTCCTGCGCGCTATCCACCAGGCTACCAGGCCTCCTCTGTGTGTGTGTGTGTGTGTGTTTGTGTGTGCGCGCGCGCGTGTGTGTGTTCTTGAGTACAGTGCTACTAACGTGGTTAATTCTGTATACGCCTTCAATACGTAGCAGAGACTACCACAATACGTCGATTAACAGACGTTCTCTCCCCTCTCCTCTCCGTGCAAAATGAAACCGTTTTTACCCAACCAAACTTCCGAACCCTAAAATCCCCTTTAACCTATCGAAGGGACAAGAACTCAGGACAAATCGCCAAGCCATCGAGACCAATGCATAATAAACGTTACTATTACGGTGTATAAATTTTCCCTAATTGTTCGCCATTTTTTTCACACATTGGTCGACTCCGTGTAAAATGCGACGTATTAAGAGAACAAGTTATATATACAATCAACAAACAGATCACATGAACATCTCTAAATTGAAGAAAAGTTAAACAAAAATGAAAATGAATTCAAGGCTCCAATTTCTTAACATCTATATATGGGCAGCACATCTTTAAGGACCCCTCAAGGGAACTATTCTCCAGAACCACCACTCTCAAAGAAAAAGTAAAAAAAAAACTTATGTATATATATATATATATATATATATATATATATATATATATATATATATATATATATATATATATATATATATATATTAGTATATTTTGGTAGCAGTCTTTCCTGAAGACATATATTATTAAATATGACCGAAAAGTAAGACTGCACACTGCAGTCTACACTAAGGAAACAAACATAGGAATGTGCCTAAATGCCAACAGTGACTGCCCAGACAGGTACAAGAGGAGTGTTGCTAACGCTTATGTCGACTGTGCTCTCAGCCACAGCTCAGGATGGAAGCAAGTCGACGAAGAACTCTGTAGGGTAAGGCAGGCCCTAGTCAACAACGGCTTCTCCAATGGTTTCGTTTAAGACATCATAAGAAGGAAAGTGAAAAGCCATACAACCTCTGAAGAGACAACTAACACAACACCTATACCCCCTATTAGACTATTTTACAGGAACTTCTTTTCCACAGCTCATAAAACGGAGAAAAGGGTCCTGAAAGATATTGTTAATAGAAACGTTATCCCTACAGACAAAAATCAGAAGATACAACTGACGATTTACTATAAAACCCAAAAAAACGGCCAGCCTACTCATGAGAAACTTTCCAGACACAAAGCAGAACGCTTTAAAAGAGACCAACGTCGTCTATGCCTTCAAATGCCCTCTTTGGGACTGTAAGCCTTAAAAAACTCAGTATATAGGCAAGACAGCAACATCTCTTTCCAGGCGATTAACGATGCATAAGCAACAGGGCTCCATTAAGGAACATATAATCTCTTCCCACAACCAAACCATCATCAGAGAAATCTTAGCAAACAACACAGAAATCTTCGATAGATACAGCGATAGCAGGCGCCTTGACATCTGCGAGGCACTACACATCAAGAAGTCAACACCAGCAATCAACAGCCAATTAATGCACAACTATATTCTACCCACTTCAAGACTCCGCTCCAATTTAGAAGCATCAAGGAATATGGGCCAATAGGCCCTCTGCAATTACTTCCATTCTTACCTTCAATACCCATTGTTTCGTGTTCTATCCTGTGTTGAAAGTTTTGTTCACCTCACCCAAAATGCGGGTATAAAATGAAAAATGAAAGCTGTTTAAATCATAGTATAGTAAGAACTCTGATTAGTGTTTGCAGGTAATAGTTGTGTGTGTGTAAACTATAAGTCTTTGAAAATGTAATAAGTTATTACGAAACGCGTTCGAGTGTCGCGTCAGACTAAATATATATATATATATATATATATATATATATATATATATATATATATATATATATATATATATATATATATATATATATATATATATTTCTTTTTTTATATATAAGGAAGGGAGTACCACCTCTGGCTGGAAGAAGGGGGACCCATAGCCTCGGAGGAAACCACACATAACGCATTGGAGGGAATGTAGGTCCCCTCCAAAACAGTTTCTGTGTGCTTTTCTCCTACCACCCCCTTCCTTTTTTTTTCCTTTATTGTGTATTTAAAGTTTACAAAACATACAAGACAAATGCCTAAAGGTTATGGATTTCTTGAATCTCCTCCGCTTCTGGGCAGGAACCGAGGACGCAGCAAGCATTTCCCCTCTGGATCGCCACACTGAGACGCCGAAAAAAAAACTGTAAGCCCTTGGGTCTCTGGTGACGTCAATGAGCTTGGAACCCAATTCCTTGAGAAATCCCAAGGCACTCTTGCCCCAGGGGCCATGCGTCTCAGACGCTATGGGAACAAAGAGGTATTGACCTTCCAGTCGCCTGTACTTGAGTGATTTTGCTGAGTGATGATATATATATATATATATATTTATTTATTGACTGATAGAGTATCAGAATATAGATACTGATAGATTGATTAAAATACTGATAGATTTACACATTCAAATATTGATAGAATGACAGATATTTATA
Organism: Procambarus clarkii; assembly: GCF_040958095.1. Lineage (NCBI taxonomy): Eukaryota > Metazoa > Arthropoda > Malacostraca > Decapoda > Cambaridae > Procambarus > Procambarus clarkii. The sequence goes on from NC_091170.1 coordinate 9,495,338, forward strand.
GATTGACAGATCAAAAGAAATATAGATATAGACCCCGAGAATAATTAGATCACAAATTTAGAAAATAATGGAAAATAATATGATAAAAATTTCAACAGATAGAATGTTTGATGAAATGTTCGAAATATCGAATATTAGGGAAGAAAATTAGGCACTACAAATCGACTGTAATTTCGAGAAGTAGGCTCGATAGATACACTGTTAGTAACGAAAATAAGATTCGATAGATAATATAAAAAGTAATACTTATAAATTAAAAGTAATAGTAATAATAAGTAATACAAATTATACTCGATAGATCGACCGAGGAATGAAAAGTCGATAGATAGACTGAGACCAACGCAGCAACTAAACAACATTGAAGGACACCAACAACAGTATCCGAACGACCCTAATCGGGTAGTTAGAACGTGAAGCGAACTGGGAAAATAACCATAGGAATTTGAATCCATTTGCCGGTTTATATATTAAGAACGGCCGAGGCCAGATGCTAGAGCTCAACCCTTGTACACGCATACACACACACACACACACACACAAGGGGGCCTCGTAGCCTGGTGGATAGCGCGCAGGACTCGTAATTCTGTGGCGCGGGTTCGATTCCCGCACGAGGCAGAAACAAATGGGCAAAGTTTCTTTCACCCTAAGTGCCCCTGTTACCTAGCAGTAAAAAGGTACCTGGGAGTTAGTCAGCTGTCACGGGCTTCTTCCTGGTGGGGGGGGGTGTGTGGTGTGAGAAAAAAAAAAATAAAGAGTAGTTAGTAAACAGTTGATTGACAGTTGAGAGGCGGGCCGAAAGAGCAAAGCACAACCCCCACAAAAACACAACTAGTAAACACAACTAGTAAACACACACACACACACACACACACACACAAACATGGAGATAGAGATATGATAGAGTCCATTAGGCTCCAGAATCTGTACGAAAGTTGATTGAGAGTTGAGAGGCGGGACCAAAGAGCCAAAGGTCAACACCCCGCAAGCACAACTAGGTGAGTACACACACACACACACACACACACACACACACACACACACACACACACACACACACACACACACACACACACATTCAGAAACCTAAGTAAGGAGGCATTTAGGGCGCTTTACACTGCCTACGTGAGGCCAGTCTTAGAGTATGCCGCCTCATCATGGAGTCCCCATCTGAAGAAGCATATAATGAAACTGGAAAAGGTTCAGAGGTTTGCAACGAGACTCGTCCCAGAGCTACGAGGGATGGGGTATGAGGAGCGCCTGAGGGAACTGTGCCTTACGACACTAGAAAGAAGAAGGGAGAGGGGGGACATGATAGGAACGTATAAGATACTCAGAGGGATTGACAGAGTGGACATAGACGAAATGTTCACACGGAATAGTAACAGAACGAGGGGACATGGATGGAAGCTTGAAACTCAGATGTTAGGAAGTTTTCTTTTAGCGTGAGAGTAGTGGGAAAATGGAATGCACTTCAGGAACAGGTTGTGGAAGCAAATACTATTCATAATTTTAAAACCAGGTATGATAGGGAAATGGGACAGGAGTCATTGCTGTAAACAACCGATGCTCGAAAGGCGGGATCCAAGAGTCAGTGCTCGATCCTGCAGACACAACTAGGTGAGTGAGTACACACACACACACACACAGACACACAGACACACACACATGCGCACATGCACGGGTATTCGTACAAGTGCGCCCTTGCACTTGTCAATACGGTTAAACGAACATATAGTAGGCTTGAGCTGCAGAAGACCTGATGTGGTCCTGTGTACCCGTGGTCTTATGATGTGGTGCAGCGTTAGGCGCATGATATTGGAGAACTGTAAGGCAATTGTGAACGTTTGGGCCTGTCCGGATTGGATTTCGATTGGGTATTGCGTTCCAGGATTAGCCTTTGGATACATGTGGCGTAAAGTGGAAAGGGAGGGATTGAAGGGGGGGGGGGGATTATATCGCCTCTGGCTGCTTGGCAGATGTGTATATATACATGGATGGTTCCTGAGCGCGGCAGGTGTGTGTGCACTGTTGCACGGATTGCTGCAAGCAACTCTGGGGAAACAGCCCGAATTCATAAACAATGGCCACAAACACTCGATATTCCAACCACCAAAAGTCTCCCGTTTATAAGTGAAAACAAACTTTTCTCAACCAGCTCAGAAACACAGCTCAACCTCACGCTGGACTTGTCCAAGCAGCGCCCATCCCAAAGTCTTCATCGTTATCTTTGTAGGTTATCTTGGGATGATTTCGGAGCTTAGCGTCCCCGCGGCCCGGTCCTTGACCAGGCCTCTTTTTTGTTACACATCCCCAGGAAGCAGCCCGTACCAACTGTCTAACTCCCAGTTACCTATTTACTGCTAGCTGGACAAGGGCATCAGGGTGAAAGAAACTCGGCCCATTTGTTTATTGCATGTGAAGAATGTGGAGGAAACGGTTATAAGATCTTTGATTCCAACAGAGGTCGTCAGCGGAGCACTGTTCGAGAACTGTTTGAACATCGTCAATTGGGTATTGTGTAAGCCTATTTTGATGTCATAAACGTGGTTTGCCGGTTAAATTAACGAGCATTTGGCCTTTATTGATGAGGACGGGCTGTTGTGTTGGAATGATGTGGCTCTTAAATGCTTCACCCCCGTATTATAAACATTAACTAAAAAATAGAAAAACACCTCACCTAACCTATCCTAGGTCTAACTATACACACATATTTATTACACACTATTATTAGCATATTTTCAATGAGAATATAACTGTTGGTTATATAGTATACTCAAACTGACGAATGTGTCTGCGGTGGCAGCTTAGGCGAGTATACCCTGAGGAAGAGTGAGGAAGGTTGCTGGAAGAATGTGAGACACACCTCACTTTCCTCAAAGATATTTGCTTTTGTTTATCAATTTTAATGTCTTATTGTGTTGATTGATGAAGATTAAGCCACCCAATAGGTGGCACGGGGATGAATAGCCCGTAATTAGTGTGTCGTTGTTGTTAAAGATTCGCTACTTGGAATGTAAAATTCCAAGTAGCACGGGCTATGGTGAGCCCGTAGCCCGTAATTAGTGTACGTAGTTTTGCTGCGAGTTGTACTCAGGAACTGAACACTATGGTACAGTACTATGTTTCATATGTAAATATGATGCTCGGGGCTTCTACTTTTAGTTTAATCACCCTTTAACATTTTCCTATCACCTTTTACCATTTTCTATCATCACCCTTTTCCATTCTCTCACCATCACCCTTCACCATCACCCTTCATCATTCCCCCACCATCACCCCTCACCATTCCCTCACCATCACCCTTCACCATTCCCCCACCATCACCCTTCACCATTCCCCCACCATCACCCTTCACCATTCCCCCATCATCACCCTTCACCATTCCCCCACCATCACCCTTCACCATTCCCCCACCATCACCCTTCACCATTCCCCCACCATCACCCTTCACTATTCCCTCACCATCACCCTTCACCATTCCCCCACCATCACCCTTCACCATTCCCCCACCATCACCCTTCACCATTCCCCCACCATCACCCTTCACCATTCCCCCACCATCACCCTTCACCATTCCCTCACCATCACCCTTCACCATTCCCCCACCATCACCCTTCACCATTCCCTCACCATCACCCTTCACCATTCCCCCACCATCACCCTTCACCATTCCCCCACCATCACCCTTCACCATTCCCCCACCATCACCCTTCACCATTCCCTCACCATCACCCTTCACCATTCCCTCACCATCACCCTTCACCATTCCCCCACCATCACCCTTCACCATTCCCTCACCATCACCCTTCACCATTCCCCCACCATCACCCTTCACCATTCCCTCACCATCACCCAGAATGATAATGTTACCTCTGTGGGTTGCTTTCCTCTGCGCTCTATTCATGATCTCTTTATCTTTCTCATTCATGCCTCATTACTTTAACTTCCCCTCTTTTATTCTTGTTTTTTTTTGTTTGTTTTTTGGTCAACGTGTTTACTGCTCTTTCGTTTCACGTTTGTTGTCCTCTTTATTTACTTTCTGCTCCGTATCGTTTTATTCCAGTTTCGTTTTATGTTCTGTTCCTTATTTGTCCTGTTTTATACACAGTTATTTTTCACAATCTTGTTTTATTTTTTAGTTATTATTCTTTTAGTGTTTATTTTATCTTTTGTTTAGGAACTGTTAGCGATATATTCGCTTTATTCCTATTATTGTCTACCTGTCTTTATCATTTTTTATCTGTGTATTTTTCTCCCTCAAAATCCACTGCTTTCTGAATTTTTATTATCATTATTCTATCTTTGGTTCTGGGGTCTCTTATATATATATATATATATATATATATATATATATATATATATATATATATATATATATATATATATATATATATATATATATATATATATGTTATATATATATATATATATATATATATATAAATATATATATATATATATATATATATATATATATATATATATATATATATATATATATACATATATATATATAATATATATATATATATATATATATATATATATATATATATATATATATATATATATATATATATATATATATAGTTGTACTCACCTAGTTATGCTTGCAGGGGTTGAGCTTAGGCTCTTTGGTCCCGCCTTTCAACAGTAGTTAAGTCAACTTTGTTGTAGTTAAGTGAGAGGACAGGTCGATGCTTTCTGCCCACCAGAGTCTCTTAAAGATGTCTGCTCTTGCCTCATCGTGTCTGCCGCTGCTGCCCCCACACACTATTCAACTGTTTTTGTTCGTTTGCATATTAACTCCTGTCAATTTTGTCCAGATACTTTTGACACCTACCTCTTTTAGTTGTCCCACGATATATACAAGTCTTCTACTACCATCGTCTGTCTGATTTTCACCCTCCATATACTTCTCGCCCTGTCCCCTCAAATCTTCTTTTTTGGTTTTGTTGTTTAAGCTGTTTACTGTTTCCTCCCTTCCCTCTCCACTCACTCTGTGCTCGACAGCTACCCTTTCATGGTTCCCTCTGTTCCATTTCCTCTTCAGTCTCCTTCCCCCCCCTCCCCCTCCACCCCCCCCCCCCCCGACCCGCATCTGTAACACACGCTAATGAACCTAACTCTAGTCTCCCGCCTCCTCTCGGTACACTGCCGCACAGCTGTTGCCGGTGCTGGTGTTGGAAAAAAAAGGGAACCAGAGTGGAATCGGTGTTTTTGGCCCTGTGGTTATCTTGAGGTTATCTTGAGATCATTTCGGGGCTTAGGGGTCCGCGCCGTTCGTCCCTCGACCAGGCCTCCTTTTTTGTAACACATCCTCAGGAAGCAGCCCGTAGCAGTTGTCTAATTCCCAGGTACCTATTTTACTGCTAGGCTAACAGAGGCATCAGGGTGAAGGAATCTCTGCCCATTTGTTTCCACCTTCCCCGGGGATCGTACCCGGACCCTTAGGACTACGAATTCCGAGCGTTGTCCTCTCAGCCGTCAAGCCCGTCTAGATCATTTAAATTTTAGTAAATACATATTACATATCGTCCGAGATACATAGGGATTAGTGTAACACGGGGTAGGGTGGGGGGGTGGGGTATCTGCTCTTATCGACTCTACCTTCGCTCTTACCCCTGCCTGTATTCTATTTCCTTCACTTATATACCAAGGGAACCCAGAGCTACTCTAGCAGAGTCCACCGCCACGTGGTCTTAGCCGTTCGACCGGCTAAGATTCTATAGTCTCCGTGACGTGGTACTGGACCACCAGCAAACTCTGGGATCTCCTTCTGCTGCCACTACCAGACCATTAACCAGAAGCGTCAATTGATCGGGGTCTGGACCGATTAATCAATCACTAAAACTTTGGGGCTTGATCCCCAAATTACTTGGAAAAGGAGGGAAGAATCGACGTTAAGTGTGGGAAATTATAGCAAACAAAGGGATACATGAACTTTTAAACATTGTTAGGCTTGCGGCTCAACTAAAACTCAGACTCGTGGAGACCACGTGACAAGGACATGGACACATTCAAATGGAAATAAAAAAATACAGAAAACAAGCTAACTATTTATTAATGCAAAGTCTAAGCAACAGCTAAATAAAATATCACTCCCTATACCTTAACACTACCTATCGAGGCATGAAATGAACTATCTCCCTATACAAAACTGTTGCAAACTATATCTTTTAATGCGACCAGCTGGTGTTCTACTGATCTATTTGGGAGAGGTGAGAGTGGATGACCTCCCTCAATTGTTGACTGGGACCACACTGATTCTTCCTCACTCTGCCTTCCTCACAGCTAGTCAGTCCTAGAGGGTATTCCTACACCAGGTTTACCAAGATTACTAAGCAGGGTTTAAATTGAAAAACTAATCTCTGTTGCAATGAACAGCCCAGATGGTTGAACTCTTATAAACTGAAGGTAATCGTACAGGCCTCATAGGAAAAGGCTATTTCCAATTACAATATGGCTATTTGAACTTTGAGAATTATTAAATATGGAAGGCTTTGGTGACCCTTGACCCAGGGTCACCAAAATTGATCCGCCTCAGAGGTTAGTCCTCTGCTAGTGACGTCACTGACGGTGACTTACTCAGTATTCCGACAATTGAGAATACTCTTGATACTTGAACAGGAATACTATTGAATACAATTTGAATGAAGACTTGAATTAATCTAAATTACTGAATTCTGTAAAATAATTCATTATACGTTGCTTTAAGACAAAGGTGCCGGCCATTTTGTGATCTTAACCGCTAATCCCTAGAGGGCTGACCTTCCTCTGCTTGAGTCAGGTCATGTACCGTCTGACTCCAAACTTTCAAAACCCCCATGTCTGTGAGAAGCTATACTGAATAATTCCCTACAACAAACCTAGTTTGTTTCATTAGAATGTTTAATTGCATAGTTTTGCACATTTTTAAGATCTACTTTGATCCCAAGATCGTAAGGTCGATTGAACTCTTGAGAGGAAAACCTATTTTTTTTTCATCTGTGAGAGTGGTGGTCACGTAGGATAATGGGCCAAGTCGTTGATTGATAAATAGGGTAATTGGTCATGGCGGAAGGAGAAAGTCGGATGATGGACATACAAAGGTTGCCTTACCTTGAGGTTTCCTTGAGGTGCTTCCGGAGCTTAGCGTCCCCGCGGCCCGGTCGTCGACCAGGCCTCCTGGTTGCTGGACTGATCAACCAGGCTGTTGGACGCGGCTGCTCGCAGCCTGACATATGAGTCACAGCCTGGTTGATTAGGTATCCTTTGGAGGTACTTATCCAGTTCTCTCTTGAACACTGTGAGGGGTCTGCCAGTTATGCCCCTTATGTGTAGTGGAAGCGTGTTGAACAGTCTCGGGCCTCTGATGTTGATAGAGTTCTCTCTCAGTACCTGTTGCACCTCTGCTTTTCAACGGGGGTAATTCCTCTTCCAGAGCATTTACCCTATTCAAAACTTTGTTACCTGCAGTAGTTCCCTAATTTAAACGATTCCACTTACTGTCCGGGAGGAAAAAAACTCCGTTTAGCAGAGACGGACAGGCATTGAGCCAATTACAGAAAGAGAAATTTACAATGGAATTGACCTCATCGTAACACCATTGTTAGGGGCTCATAAACCACTGGTATAACAGCATTACACAATGCAGTTATTGTGTAATGCCACAATTTTCAACGTCAGCTGAAAAGTATACTAGTTCAGTATATTGAAGTAATCAGCAAGGATAAGGTTAGGAGGCAAAGGGGATAAATTCGTCTGGTATTGATCTTGACTTCCTTTGGGACGAAACAGAAATTGAAGTAGACAAACTGTGTGGAAACTCGGCCAATCGCTAGTCAGTCTGCGCCCCGACGTTGACACACTTACCTAAAACTTTGTCTCAGTTCCATAAATTGAGAGCTTGTTCCCTCCAGAAGTGGGACTCGCCTCATTACTCTGAGACACGGCTGCATCACCAACACCCGGACTCTCGAGTCTCTGGGGGTTCGACTCCCCCCATCCTTAGAGGCTGGGAGGAGACAAGTTGCTCTCAACTTTGGGTTGAGAGAGATGCTGCGGTCCCACGCCACCAGATGTCGCCTGTGATATCACCATTAGCGAAGGCTGTCATGGTCACAGACCTTCCCAAAGTCCCATCTCAACGTCTCTTCAATAACTACGGGCTCACCATAGCCCGTGCTACTTGGAACCTTTTGTTCCAGGTAGCGAATCTTAAACAACAACAACAACAGACGTCTCCTCGTGGAATTAAATGTCAAGATTATGAACTAATTCACAAGGGCCTTGAGAAGGATTCGAACCTGGAACCTGGATTCGAGCGCTGGATGCTCATTGATATATCAGGTTACTGTGGTTTCTCTGTGGGTCAAGACTATAGGGAAGGGAACTATCAGGAGAAAGCGCGAAGCCATTACACCTATATAGCAAGGGATCAGGATAAGGATTTGGGATGAGACGGGGGAAAGGAATGGTGCCCAACCACTTGTGGACGGTCGGGGATTGAACGCCGACTTGCATATAGCTAGGCCGACACTGTACCGTCCACTCCAAGTGGAGAGGGTGTGAAGACTAAATGAACTGCTGTTTCTTCACCCCCCCCCCCCCCCCTTAGAACACCGCATTTGTGTTGAATGGAAAATATTCGAAAGAGCTGCTTCTGTTTCTGCATATTTTCTTGAACCTCTTATACTGGATATCAGATTAGCCAAGGAAATCTTGTACTTTACGTGTACCGGACCAGTTTGGAAAGAATTAAACATCGTGCCGCAACACAAATTCTTAGCGAGGGGAATGAGTTCTTAGGTAGCAAGAGAGTAGACATGATCACAACGTATAAAATAACAAGTCCACACAAATGCATTTGTAAGGTTGAAAATATTTCATCGAAATCGTAGTGAAGATATAGAACAAACTTGTTGCTAGAAGTAGCTCCAGTTGCATCGGATGCGAGAAGGCTCAGAGGCGGGACCCAGGAGGCACAGCCTCCAGCCCAAGCACAGATAGGTGAGCAATGATGGTACGGGAAAGACACGTTGTGGAATGGTTCGAAAAATAATGTATAGAAGAGGGTGGGGGGGGGGGGGGAGGCGTGAGGAGGGGAAAGGGGTGACTGGTACTCACCTAGTTGTACTCACCTAGTTGTGTTTGCGGGGGTTGAGCTCTGGCTCTTTGGTCCCGCCTCTCAACCGTCAATCAACAGGTGTACAGATTCCTGAGCCTATCGGGCTCTGTCATATCTACACTTGAAACTGTGTATGGAGTGAGCCTCCACCACATCACCCCCTAATGCATTCCATTTGTCAACCACTCTGACACTAAAAAAGTTCTTTCTAATATCTCTGTGGCTCATTTGGGCACTCAGTTTCCACCTGTGTCCCCTTGTGCGTGTTCCCCTTGTGTTAAATAGACTGTCTTTATCTACCCTATCAATCCCCTTCAGAATCTTGAATGTGGTGATCATGTCCCCCCTAACTCTTCTGTCTTCCAGCGAAGTGAGGTTTAATTCCCGTAGTCTCTCCTCGTAGCTCATACCTCTCAGCTCGGGTACTAGTCTGGTGGCAAACCTTTGAACCTTTTCCAGTTTAAAGTGGTGGTGGGAGAGGGAGGGAGGGGGCGCAGGGAGGGAAGGGAATGACCGTGCAGGGACGGAGATAGAAGAGGAGGACTGCGGGGTGAAGATAATAACATAAGACTGTCCTCAGGACAGGAAACAGGAAGGAAAGTTTGTCACCTGAAGTGGCGAAAATTCTGAAGAGTTCAACAGAGAAAGAAAATTGTCTTGAAAAATTTGTAGGAGTGAAGTAGGTGAGAGAGAGGGAAGGTGGTGCAGCAGGACGGCCATAACAGCACCTTCGCTCGTTCTGTAATTCGCTCACGAGAGAAACTAATTGGTAGTATACTCCTCCTCCATATATTTAATGCAGTAGCCTAAGTTTCTGCACGAATCTTATTCTGCCACAGACACACACACACACACAGTGCTGCTCCCCCTCCCTCACTACCCTCTCTCTCACCCCTTCCCTCACCCCTCCCTCTCCCCTCTCCCTCCACCCCCTCCTCCCCCCCCCCAGCTGAGCTAACCATGCGCGGCCCTTTAGTTTGTCCCTGTGTCACATGGGACACTCTCTAAGACGCGCAATAGGCACAATACAGGGAGTCAGCCCTCGTCATTGATTTTAGAGTTTATACAAAGAGTGGAAATTCTGCTTATGAGTATAAAAGAAAACCTTTAAAGTAATACCAACATCAACAGCTCATTAGATCAAAGCTAGGCTGCTTGTTTATGAAAAAAAATAAAAAAGCTGTGGTGTGAAGATTTCTTTTTATGCAAGTTTAAATTCACGTACAAAATTGCTTTGATTTATATTACTTGGTAAACTGTTGCGTTTATTTATTGCGAGGTTCAAGAAATGTTGATTTTGCTTCGTTGGTGTAAACTCCTTCTCTTATGATATGAAAATCATTGTTGCACTTCATGTTGCTTTGTGCAACGTTTATGGGGATTTTCCAAAATCCAGATTGCCATGAAAAAAGCCCTATCTACATAAACTGGTCGGTAGAGCGACGGTCTCGCTTCTTGCAGAGTCGGGGTTCAATTCCCCGATGATCCAGGCTGTTAAGCAGCGTTCCTTCACTCTATGTGTTCCAATCCCTCCCAAGGGCTATAAAGTCAGAATGAATTTATAGCACTTATATGCACTTTATAGCACTATAGCACAATTTATCCAGATAACTAAGTTATCTGTCCTTTCAAGTTGGGTTATCCAAACTGTATGAAATAGAAATAGTCTACATTAGGTCATAGTAGATTTAGCTATCTCGGAAGTAAAACAAATGTACCAATAATGAATAATATTTCATTACTTTTATTAATTTATCTTATATTTTATTATTTCGTTGGCGGTTTTTAAGAAGCCTTAATGCACTATTGTCTTGAAGCTGTCTTCCAAATGCCTTTCTTAATTTTTTTTAACAAAGAAAATAAAGAGTGAAAATTTAGCTTTTTTGGAAAACTACAAAAAATTAAAAAGTAGGCCGTGAAAAGTAGGCCGTGAGTTATATATATATATAACTATCCGAGTGCCGGCGGTGGGGTGGTTCATATAGCCTCGGCTATCACCTCATTATGTCCGGTCGTGATGGTCAAGTGGATTAAGGCGTCTTGTACATACCAGATGCGTTGCTTCTGGGAGTATGGGTTCGAGTCACTTCTGGGGTGTGAGTTTTCAGTTGCATATGTCCTGGGGACCATTCAGGCTTGTTCGCATATATATATATAGGTATGCCGTTTATCAGAACAATTATACAAGATCTATTAAACGGTTTACAATCTCTAAAATGCTTTTGTTATAAAAACTGATGTTAGAGTCACTAACATATAGTGATTTTGTACTGTAATACCCAGTGCTTCACAACCAGGGTTCCGTGAAACACTAGGCTCTGTGGAACACTGAGGTGGCGTAGAACACAGGAGTTCCGTGAGCCCGCGTCCGGGGTTTCGGGATAATTTTTGGAAACGCTAAGGACTGGGAGGCAAGACAATGATATGCGGGTCCTCTTAAAGTCGTGGATGATCATTCTCGTCCTTCTCCTCTCTCTCTCTCTCTCTCTCTCTCTCTCTCTCTCTCTCTCTCTCTCTCTCTCTCTCTCTCTCTCTCTCTCTCTCTCTCTCTCTCTCTCTCGCTCTCTCTCCCCCGTATACAACTTGAAATTCAACTGAATATCATGCCACAAGACACACCAACACAATCCAGTTGTATTGACACTACAACACGCTTCAGTTGTGTTGTCTAGGCATCGTCTGATGTGGAAATGAAAGCCTTGGAGAGAACTGTAGACAAGGAGACAGAGGCAGAGACAGAAGGACTTACAAACGAGACAGAAAGCATTTGAGAGAGAAAACATTCAGACACTTGGAGATACAATATATATTCTCTTCAGAACACAAAAGCTCTGTATGCACAAACCTGTGAAGTTTACGAATGGACAGACTATTGAAACTCTCTCTTTATAACACACTGAAGATCGGCAGTCAAGAATCCCCGGGATACGAGCTCTTGGAGTCGCTGCAACGTGCTCGTAACTTCGTGGGTATTAAATGATGGAGTGATATTCTGTTAGCTCTTACGCTCTCGTTCTCTCTCTCGCTCTCTCTCTCTCTCTCTCTCTCTCTCTCTCTCTCTCTCTCTCTCTCTCTCTCTCTCTCTCTCTCTCTCTCTCTCTCTCTCTCTCTCTGAGCAACTTAACTATGTAACAGGAGTCCCAGATACAAAGTTAAGTGTATAGAGAGATTTTGTTGAGTGTGTGACTGTACTCACCTAGTTGTGGTTGTGGGGGTTGAGCTCTGGCTCTTTGGTCCCACCTCTCAACTGTCAATCAACCGGTGAACAGATTCATGAGCCTTCTAGGCTCTTATCATATCTACATTTGAAACTGTGTATGGAGTTTGCCTCCACTAGCCTGCCGTGTGTGTGTGTGTGAGTGTGTGTGTGAGTGAGTGTGTGTGAGTGAGTGTGTGTGTGTGTGTGTGTGTGAGTGTGTGTGTGTGTGTGTGTGTGTGTGTGTGTGTGTGTGTGTGAAGGAGAATTCTGAGGAGCGAGAAAGGAAGAGCTGCAGTTCTCAAAGGAATACTTTGAGGTACTGAAATGCCAGAATTCAGACCCGTAGGAGAGGAGGAGAAAGGAGAACTCCCCACCCCCACCACCCCACTCTGGAGACGGAAGATAGGATAAAGTGAATTAACATATTTTTTGTGTGAGAAACGAGGGGAGGCACAGACACTAGTAAGGGGCCTCGTAGCCTGGTGGATAGCGCGCAGGACTCGTAATTCTGCGGCGCGGGTTCGATTCCCGCACGAGGCAGAAACCAATGGGCAAAGTTTCTTTCACCCTTAATGCCCCTGTTACCTAGCAGTAAAATAGGTACCTGGGTGTTAGTCAGCTGTCACGGGCTGCTTCCTGGGGGTGGAGGCCAGGTCGAGGACCGGGCACTAAAAAAAGCCCCGAAATCATCTCAAGATAATCTCCAGATGGGTGTACAAACAGCCTTCTGGATCCTTATCTTCTGTAAAAAAACAATTAACAATGACAACTTTCTTCCCTCACGAAAGAGAGGTATTCCTCCGGACCTCGAATGAAAGGAGTAGGCCTTGCCCCCTTCCCACAGGGGGAAAGGCATAGTTCTACTTTCCCCTGGGAGAAAGCCATCCCTCCCTCCCTACGAGAAAGTATAGCACCCATCACCATCCCATTCCACGGGAAGAGGCATCCCTCCCATCCCCCCCCCTATTCCAGATTCCTGGCATGTTTGTGAAGATTCAGCAGACGAAGGAGAAATTCAAAATCTTATGAGAAACTCTGAGACATGTTACAAAATTTAGTGTTCACGGCATTTCTCAGCGGATTTCTTTCATTTTGTTACGGTTTTTCAGTCGTCGTGTTGTCACTTTCTATGTTGTCACTCTCTATGTTGTCACTTTCTATGTTGTCACTTTCTATGTTGTCACTTTCTATGTTGTCACTTTCTATGTTGTCACTCTCTATGTTGTCACTTTCTATGTTGTCACTTTCTATGTTGTCACTTTCTGTGTTGTCACTCTCTATGTTGTCACTTTCTATGTTGTCACTTTCTATGTTATCACTCTCTATGTTGTCACTTTCTATGTTGTCACTTTCTATGTTGTCACTTTCTATGTTGTCACTTTCTATGTTGTCACTTTCTGTGTTGTCACTCTCTATGTTGTCACTTTCTATGTTGTCACTTTCTATGTTGTCACTTTCTATGTTGTCACTTTCTATGTTGTCACTTTCTATGTTATCACTCTCTATGGTTTCACTTTCTATGTTGTCACTTTCTATGTTGTCACTTTCTATGTTGTCACTTTCTATGTTATCACTCTCTATGGTTTCACTTTCTATGTTGTCACTTTCTATGTTGTCACTTTCTATGTTATCACTCTCTATGTTGTCACTTTCTATGTTGTCACTTTCTGTGTTGTCACTCTCTATGTTGTCACTTTCTATGTTGTCACTTTCTATGTTGTCACTTTCTATGTTGTCACTTTCTATGTTATCACTCTCTATGGTTTCACTTTCTATGTTGTCACTTTCTATGTTGTCACTTTCTATGTTGTCACTCTCTATGTTGTCACTTTCTATGTTGTCACTTTCTATGTTGTCACTCTCTATGTTGTCACTTTCTATGTTGTCACTTTCTATGTTGTCACTTTCTATGTTATTTATTTGTGAGTTGAAGTCGTCCGCTCCGTTCCCGGTATTATATTGACGATTAACACAATTTGAATTTTCATTAATAATTAAAAATTTTATGTGATTAATTATTAAAATTTGAATGTGATTAATTACTGAAATTTTGCATTATTAATTATTTAAAAAAATTATGTTTATTATTATTAATTATTAAAATTGCATTTGTATTATTATTAATCGTTTTGTTTTATAATTATTGTTATTATCTCTCTCTCTCTCTCTCTCTCTCTCTCTCTCTCTCTCTCTCTCTCTCTCTCTCTCTCTCTCTCTCTTTCTCTCTCTCTCTCTCTCTCTCTCTCTCTCTCTCTCTCTCTCTCTCTCTCTCTCTCTCTCTCTCTCTCTCTCTCTCTCTCTCTCTCTCTCTCTCACTTTCGCTCTCACATCTATAAATATTTGATTTTTTTCGTACATAATTTAATTTTTAACATAGATATTAAATATACAAAAATGCGCGGAGAGATTGTTGCCATAACTCTCCACGACATACTCACAATCATAGCTCGGTGAATCACGATTTTACCCAATCAAAATATGCGTTTTGGGAAAACATCTCACGATAATGAGTGAGTTAATATGTAAATTATTTCACAAAATTATTTTATTTAATTTTGTAACATTAAAATGCCAATGGTAAGGTTTAAGTTTCATTAAAACAATAATGATAATAAAAATTGAATCCAGAAACAACCTGGATTCTTTCAGTTCTGTTTTTGCAAGATTGAATCTTTCAAAAGATTCTGATGTCCTTTAAAGACCTTCGTTAAGTGTAGGATTTGCGGCCTTTAAACCCACGGGGGGGGGGGGGGGTGGCAATTAAGGCAATGTTTTGATATCCTCTGATGATGTTTGATTTGGTGTGTGTTATATGTGGCTTACCAATGTTTGGTATAGTCTTGGGATGTTTGATATTGCCAGGTGATGTTTTGATATGGCTTTGCGATATCTGGTACGGGCTGTTATCGTTTAGTATGGCCTGGCGCTGTTTGGTATGGTTTTACCATGATTGGTATAGTATAGAACACAGTTTGTCATGGTCTGACAATGTTTTGAAAATGCTTTACGAGGCTTCATACAGTTTAACTATGTTTCATACAGTTTAAGTGAGGTCAAATGAGATCTGGTAAGATCTGATAATGTCTGGGTGTGGTCTTGTAGAAGCTGGCAGTGTCACAGTCTTGTCTGAAAGGTTTTGGGCGAGGACTGAGATGAGGGCCCCTGACGAGGTCTTCCGTGATCTGGTGGTGATAGCTGGCCATGATTGGCGAAGCGAGAGCAGTTAAACCCTCGAATTAGAAAATCTAATATGGTCGAGATGAGTTCAATTTGAAGCCACGACACAAGTGTGGCGAAAAGAACCATCTCAGGTTTGTAAGAATGGTCTAAAAGGAACGAAGAGGGCAAGTGATGGGTTGTGTAGGGAAGCTATTGATATATTTTGAAGTTATACTGGGACCTAATAAGCCTGGCGATTAGGACGATTTGGATATCCTGGCAAAGGGAGAATTGTGATATATTGGGTAGTACATTGTGGGGTCTGCAATCGTAAATAGGTTAACCAAAAAACCTTAGATAATAATTGCATTCACATATCCCCTTGTAAACTTTCTTCTGTATGTCACAAATCCTTTTTCTTGTCTATCTACTTCATTAGTCTTCTGTTAGGTACTCAAAGTTCAGCGCAAATAGATCTCTTGCTCGCAAAGAGGCAACACAGCTGAAATGTTTATCCAATCTACCTCATCCTGCTTAAAGTCGCCCAAGGTTAAAATTCATTACCCTTTCCTGTTTGCAATTTATAAAGTTTTTCTCATTGATTCCAAAAGATGCCTTGGTTTATGTTATATTTGTGTCTGAATTTTCTTTTGTGTGTTTGTGGGTTTGTATATAATTTTTGTTAGACCTACTCCTGTTCACGAGCTTCGAAATGCTTCGATGTTGTTTTCCATCTTGGAAATCGTAAACGTTTTAAATGCATAACAACTAAACTGCTGTGATTCAGGACAAATGTAAATAATTGATGAATCCTGCTCAACAATCCTTGGTGAATAGTGGTCAACACTCATTGATGAACAGTTAGATTTTTTATTCTCTTTCACCTTAAGTAATAGTCAATGAGAGCAGGGTACATCTGAATTTTCGAAGTGTCCACTCCCTAAGTTCACTTGCCTTATTTGTAGTCCCATCTTCATTTGTGTATTATTACATAGCTTGTTTCACTGTGTTTTAACACCGCGTGTTGTGTGTTGGAGTATGGGTGTATTTACTCACTATATTATATATGTGGAAGACTCGGTGAATATACTCACAAGCTTTCACTCACTTAGCTTTGCTTGAAGGAATTGAGCTTCATCACTTGGACTCTGCCTCTTTCCATTATGCATATGGTAGAGTACACTGACTTCATTAATCTTGATATATTTACGTTTGAGCATGTGTGGGGTGTATTTACTATTTGTGCCTGCAGCATCGAGGTGTTAGCTCTTGGACCCCGCCCTTCTACCTGAATGTTGTTTGATGAACTGGCTCCAGATCTATTTTCTTCATCATATCTCCTCCATATATTTCTCTCGGACACACACACACACACACACACACAAACACACACACACACACACACACACACACACACACACACACACACACACACACACACACACATTGGGGTGAGACGTCCGATTGGCGTGACGTTACCAGTGGAGTCCCACAGGGCTCTGTGTTCGGTCCTATCTTGTTTCTGATATATGTAAATGATCTCCCGGAAAATATAAATTCATTTCTCTCAATGTTTGCGGACGATGCTAAAATTATGAGAAGGATTAAAACAGAAGAGGACTGTTTGAGGCTTCAAGAAGACCTAGACAAGCTGAAGGAATGGTCGAACAAATGGTTGTTAGAGTTTAACCCAACCAAATGTAATGTAATGCAGATAGGTGTAGGGAGCAGGAGGCCAGATACAAGGTATCATCTGGGAGAGGAAATTCTTCAGGAGTCAGAGAAGGAAAAAGGCTTGGGGGTTGATATCACGCCAGACCTGTCTCCTGCAGCACATATCAAGCGGATAACATCAGCGGCATATGCCAAGCTGGCCAACATACGAACGGCATTCAGAAACTTGTGTAAAGAATCATTCGGAACTTTGTATACCACATATGTCAGGCCAATCCTGGAGTATGCAGCCCCAGCATGGAGTCCATATCTATTCAAGGATAAGACTAAACTGGAAAAGGTTCAAAGGTTTGCCACCAGACTAGTACCCGAGCTGAGAGGTATGAGCTACGAGGAGAGACTACGGGAATTAAACCTCACTTCGCTGGAAGACAGAGGAGTTAGGGGGGACATGATCACCACATTCAAGATTCTCAAGGGTGTGAGAGTTTTTTATGAGAATTTGAGGAATAAATTGAAATTGGTATAAGGAATTGTTACGGCCCTCTCGGGTCGCAACTGAGTTCGTACTCTGATGTTATTAGAGGAAGTTGTATCCGGCCCCAAGCCAGTAGTGGCTTTCAAGGGATGTGATCCGTGACACAAGTAACTTAAAGGGGAAGGGAAATAAAGTTAAGAACTTAAGATTATAATTATTACCATCACCAAATAAATAATATATAAAAGGTTACTCAGGGGGAGGGGTATTAACACTGCGCAAGGGAATTATATACACTATCGTCTTCTCCTGAAGACTCTGGATCCCAACTCTCGGTGCCAAGTCCTTGGTGGTTTCGTGGCCTCTTTGACGAATCCTTTCGACAAGCTGAGTCTACCCTGGCCACAGGCCAGCCAAAACACAGTTCCACTGGGGGCACCGCCGTGGAGGCCGTCAACCACAAGTTCAGCAGGTCTGCTGGCAGGTTCCGGATCAGCAACGCTGGTCAGGCCACTCCACGAGCGATACTAGGGTAACGCCCTAGTCAGGAGCCTCGTGTGATACCACAAATCACTCTCCTGTCCTCAATACCCCAGTGGTTAATCGTCTCCAGCAGTCGGTCCCGGGTACGACAAGCCTTCACTGCCGCTTCACAGGCAGGGTAACACCACAGTGTTCCTCCGGAAGACGACTCACAGCTGCTGCAGCAAAGCACAAGGTATGGAGACGGCTGCCTTGGGTAGACTGACTCAACATCCCTTACAGCAGTCCCAGGTCGACTCTGTAAGCAGACACGTCATCAATAACAGGGACACACTAAAGCACCTCACTTACAGGCTCAGACACAAACGCCCGACGTATCCACTCCATAGATGGCGCTGTTGTCTGAGCACCACCTCACCAGAGGTCAGCAGCGGCTGTGTTGAGCGCTGAACAGGACTGGAAACTGGCCCTCGAGGCCAGTACACGTCGTCCTCACCAGGTGTCGTCGTCCGTTTGGAGGGGGTTTCGGGAGCTGACCCACAGATGGCGTGGTCGTCACTGCTCCGTGCTCGGACGCTGGATCCGGGTCCGTAACAGGAATTTTAGCTCGGAAAATTTCTAAGAATTTTCTTTATTCTTTAACATTTATTCCTGTCGTGATATTCAACTAGGTCGCCTGAGGAAGGACTTGTTTAGCTAACACACCAGTGTAGTAAACAGCTCATTCCTCACTTTGGGACCATGTTTGAACAATTGACTAGGCGTGAGCAAACGCCGAGACCCCAATGTAAATTGAAATCCCCTCCACTAGGCCGCCGACCTTCGCCATTCGCCGAAGCGAATCTAGCGAGTAGGTCAAGGGCTCTCACAACAATAATTTATTGTTGTGTGGTGCCGTATATTTGATCCAAAGCTCAGAACTAGTCTCAACTTTATTAGTCGAGTGTGAAGAACATTTGCATAACAATAATAATGTGTGGAGGTGTAACGAAAAGACAGTGTTAACCATAACAACTTAGTTTATTCAATAAAGTACTAACTACTACAACAAAACAAAAAGAAATGCCAGTGACGTTACTCGAAATTCTTCCTGTGACACTATCAATGGCAGCTAGACACCAGCCCCTCGGACTGCATAATGAACTAACTCGAACATAAGCGTGACCACAGAGGAATCAACAAGAAACAAGAACTAACAGATCTATAATCACAATTACAACAAATGACACAGTAGGTTCTGAAATACGTCTCCAGTAACCTCCTAACTGTTCTACGCCTCAGTGCAGTCTACACCTGCAATAGCGGTTGCAATGCAATCAAATCAGTAGTCTTTCAATGACAACAATAACTAATGGGTTCACTGGCAACTCCAGCACCCTTCCTCCAATTAATCCTTACGTTAACACTCCGTCCCACGGACGATCAACAATCAATAACAAGGTAACATTTACGTTAAATTAACAACACTTACAACTGTCACTAGTAACGCGGAAATTACACAACACTCTACCCGTCGAGCATTCAGTGAGAAAATCCCATTAATCCCTGTACTACCAGACAGCTGATTAATCTCTTTACTAGTTACGTTAATTTACGTTAATCGGTTACTAATCACTCAGAGATGGTAAACTCTGCTTTACAATGTCCAAAGTGCTAAGAGAACGGTAATCACTCGTGATTACCTTTAGAGTAATTAATTACTATCCTCAAGATCAATAATTAAACAATTAAAATACGCAACCTTTCACACTGGCTCAGCAATTTACAATAAGGTATGAATTCCGTCTAAGCTTTCCATACTCAGACCAATTCAGGTGGCTAATAACAGTAATTAGCCCCACGTTTACTTTATTCTAAAATGACGTTACTCCTCCCACGAGTCAATCAAGTGCCGGTACTTCCGGGCAGATAACGACGTTACGTTAATGGAACAATGTAGCCTTCGTGTGAGTCGATCAAACAAGGATCGAGGTTAATTACTTGGACTTCCTGAAACACGTCAATTACCCGGCCCACTGACCGTTAATTACGACAGACAATACTCTAATTCTTATCTGGCTGATGGCTAGGCTCCTCGAGACTACCGTAGCTACTTGCAGGAAAGTAAATCAACCCAAACGTATTCTACATTACTCAAATTGTCAAAGAACAAATTCTCTTAAAGCAATGGGCGTTCCCTTGGTTACGTTATATTAATTGCCTCGCAATCACCTCACTGAATACTGGACTTCGATGTCCTACCAGATAACCAAGAGAATATATTTGTACCCAAGTACTCGTCTACAGCCGAGTTCCCCCACGACAATGACAAATCACAGTGATTTACGTTACAATCCGGTTGCAATGACAATACTGCAGAACCTAGTAAAATAACATACAGGACATGCACCCTCTAGAACACTGCCCCACAATGACTTTACTGAACTGCAATCACATACAGTGATGCTCAACACTAGCAACAATCACCATCAAATAACAACCCCTTTGCAATAACACACACGGCAAGTACTCTAATTTCCAAATATTAGAATACTGCACACACTTACTTACTTACTGTTGCAAATGACCCCAATGCTCTCAATAACCCCTAGAACATAGGTCAATATATTTCAATCACCACACAGTAAATAACACAATAACACTGGGCACCGTGACACTACGATTATATATATATATATATATATATATATATATATATATATATATATATATATATATATATATATATATATATATATATATATATATATATATATATATATATATATATATAATTACTGCTGACACATGTAGCCTACAGCTATCAAACGTTATTGGGAACACTAAAGAGATCTCACACTCCTTAAATCACATGGGTGAGTGATTTATCGATCACGCATGTCGATAAACACTCTCGAGAGTTACGTTACTCGACAGAGCGGTGGCGGTCTCTCTAGACGGCCTCGTCACTCACCAAAACTCACCAAAATTACGTTAATACATATATATTTATATAATTATAAATCACACTTGTCACGGCCCTGGGAACAATACAAGAAATTAAGACCTCACTGTGGTACACTCCACAATAATCATTGCCAGGAATCACTGGCGTTACACATACCTGAGCGCTCAGTGTTGGAATTCCACACCTGCAAGACCACACATGGAAATGATATCACTCCATCCCACGGACGATCAAAAATGATTACCACAATGGAATTCTATAATTATTACATGGACATCCTCTCAGTCCTTGGCTAATCTATGTATACTCTGTTCCTGTGTGTACCCACACACACACACACTGTACGTCTATGTACACTAGACTTAAGTCCCTCTGGACTAACAAGATGTTAACAAAGGGTGATAATCTCCTCGTCTACACTCCACTCCACCTGAACAGGTGCTGCGTGACAATGTGACAGAACACTTGACCTCGAATTCAAGCTTTTAGAGACTACTAATCACCAGAAATACACACATAGGTACTTACTCATTCACACTGCCGGCTACACACCATTCTCATACATCAGGCACCCCACTATAGGTGGCTGGCTCGCACAGGGTGGCGTAGGCGGCGGTAATACCTTACGTGGTATTTATTCGAAAAATTGGCGCACACTCGAACCCCTCCCACACTCAACACGGCTGAGTTCGCACCCTCAACTCCCCGGTGAAGTGAAGCGTTCATACCCAGGTGACGCGCACAACGATAGCGTCTCACACAACATGGGAAATTTGCCTTAACACTGACACGAATTTCCCCGTTCCCATCGACTGCTACAGAGCACTAGCAAGTCTAATCAACACTAGTATGGGATCTACGAGTCTGTTACTGCTCGTATGCACATTCCCCACGATCCCAGATCACTGTTCCTCTACCCCTTGTACACAATGTCTTAAACCCCTCCAAGCGACGACTTCGGCCGGATTCTGTGACGACCGTTGTCGTAGGTGAAGCAGGAAGCATCAGCAGTTGAGTAGTCCAGCCACCACGACGCCCTATACTTCAATTTGGCCGAATTGAGTACAGAGAGCGTCTTGACAAGGTGGCAGCTGGGTTCAGAATGATGCTCACACCGACAACTCCCGCGTCCTTCTCGAAATAACCAATGAGAGGAAGGCATACAGCGGCCTACCCCTCTCATCCAATCAGCGACGGTGTAGCATAGGCCCTAGGGCAGCTCCAAGATGGCCGACCAACATGGCGGCTCAAGATGTTTACTAAGATTGCGGCTGTTTCCATGACAACGACTCAAGTGGCCAGCGAGCGCGGGAGGCCCACAGCTCACCCACACCTGGGCCTAGCTGTTCCCGCGCAAAGTTGTCTCCCTCATGCCATACAAGGAGATGATGCTATCAGCTCTAGCACTGTCCACAGACATGCCACCCCGGCCAGGGTAACATTTATGGACTGCTGATGACTGGGGCTCTCACATGAGCCCAAACACTAGATGTTTCGATCGCTGGTTACCAAACTTAAGTCCGCCCACTTAACAAGTGCACTTAACAAGAGTACTGGCTCCCACAGGCATAAGAGCACTATTGTAAGTGAGCTGGTGAACCATCCCCTCACAAAGGGAATTGATAGGGTAGATAAAGACAGTCTATTTAACACAAGGGGAACACGCACAAGGGGACACAGGTGGAAACTGAGTGCCCAAATGAGCCACAGAGATATTAGAAAGAACTTTTTTAGTGTCAGAGTAGTTGATAAATGGAATGCATTAGGAAGCGATGTGGTGGAGGCTGACTCCATACACAGTTTTAAGTGTAGATATGATAGAGCCCAATAGGCTCAGGAATCTGTACACCTGTTGATTGACGGTTGAGAGGCGGGACCAAAGAGCCAGAGCTCAACCCCCGCAAACACAACTAGGTGAGTACAACTAGGTGAGTACATTCCTAGGATGCAGCCCGTAGCAGCTGTCTAACTCGCAGGTACCTATTTACTGCTAGGTGAACAGGCACATCAAGTTGAAAGAAACTCTATCCATTTATATTTCCGCCGGCGCTGGAAATCGAACCCCAAACCACAGGACTACGTATCTATCGTGCTGTCCACTCAGCCACCAACCGCACAGTGTGTGTGTGTGGGTGTGTGTGTGAGTGCGTGTGTGTGTGTGTGTGTGTGTGTGTACTCACCTATATGTACTCACCTATATGTGCTTGCAGGATCGAGCATTGACTCTTGGATCCCGCCTTTCTAGCTATCGGTTGTTTACAGCAATGACTCCTGTCCCATTTCCCTATCATACCTAGTTTTAAAAGTATGAATAGTATTTGCTTCCACAACCTGTTCCCCAAGTGCATTCCATTTTTCTACTACTCTCACGCTAAAAGAAAACTTCCTAACATCTCTATGACTCATCTGAGTTTCCAGTTTCCACCCATGTCCCCTCGTTCTGTTATTATTACGTGTGAACATTTCATCTATTTCCACTTTATCAATTCCCCTGAGTATTTTATATGTCCCTATCATATCTCCTCTCTCCCTTCTTTTCTCTAGTGTCGTTAGGTTCAGTTCCTTCAGCCGCTCTTCATATCCCATCCCTCGTAACTCTGGGACAAGCCTTGTCGCAAACCTCTGAACCTTCTCCAGTTTCTTTATGTGTTTCTTCAGGTGGGGGCTCCATGATGGCGCGGCATACTCTAAGACGGGTCTCACGTAGGCAGTGTAAAGTGCCCTAAAAGCTTCCTCATTTAGGTTTCTGAATGAAGTTCTAATTTTCGCCAGTGTAGAGTACGCTGCTGTCGTTATCCTATTTATATGTGCCTCAGGAGTTAGATTAGGTGTCACATCCACTCCCAGGTCTCTTTCTCGAATCGTTACAGGTAGGCTGTTCCCCTTCATTGTGTACTGTCCCTTTGGTCTCCTGTCACCTGATCCCATTTCCATAACTTTACATTTACTGGTGTTAAACTCCAGTAGCCATTTCCCTGACCATCTCTGCAGCTTGTTTAAGTCCTCTTGGAGGATCCTACAATCCTCGTCTGTCACAACTCTTCTCATTAATTTTGCGTCATCTCCAAACATTGACATGTATGATTCCACTCCTGTAAACATATCATTTACGTAAATTAGAAAGAGGATTGGTCCCAGCACCGATCCTTGAGGTACTCCACTTGTTACTGTTTGCCAGTCCGACTTTACGCCCCTTACCATTACCCTCTGGCTCCTTCCTGTTAGGTAGTTCTTCACCCATACTAGGGCCTTTCCGCTTACTCCTGCCTGCCTCTCAAGTTTGTATAGCAGTCTCATGTGCGGTACCGTATCAAAGGCCTTTTGGCAGTCAACAAATATGCAGTCTGCCCAGCCTTCTCTGTCCTGCCTTATCCTTGTTACTTTATCATAGAATTCTAAAAGATTTGTTAGGCATGATTTCCCTGTCCAGAACCCATGTTGGTGCTTGTTTACAAACCCAATGCTCTCCAGGTGTTCAACAAGTCTTAGCCTAATTATTCTTTCAAGTATTTTGCAGGGGATGCTTGTCAGTGATACGGGTCTGTAGTTAAGTGCCTCCTCCCTATCACCTTTTTTGAAAATCGGTACGACATTTGCCTCCTTCCAGCAACTGGGCAATTCTCCCGACATAAGTGACTCATTAAAGATCATTGCCAGAGGCACGCTGAGAGCCTGCGCTGCCTCTTTAAGTATCCACGGTGATACTTTGTCTGGTCCAACAGCTTTATTTGCATCCAGTGTTGTCAACTGTTTCATTACATCCTCTGCTGTCACCTCTATATCTGATAGTCTTTCATCTTGGGTAATCTCTTCTAACAAAGGGAGCTGCTCAGGCTCGGTAGTGAACACTCCATGGAATTTTGCATTCAGTACCTCGCAGATTTCCTTGTCGCTTTCTGTATATGCCCCTTCTGTTTTCCTCAGTCTTGTCACTTGGTCATTTACCGACATCTTCCTTCTTATATGGCTATGTAGTAATTTTGGTTGCTTTTTCGCTTTGACTGCAATATCATTCTCATAATTTCTTTCCGACACTCGTCTTATGTTAATGTAATCATTCCTAGCTCTGTTACATCTAATCCTGTTGTCCTCTGTCCTCTGTCTTCTGTACTTCCTCCACTCCCTCCTGCTTCTCACCTTTGCTTCCTGACACTGTCTATTAAACCATGGGTTATTATATTCCCTCCTGCTTTTTTCCTTTATTGTTGGAATAAATCTATCTTCAGCCTCCTTGCATTTCAATATGACTTGGTTCATCATACCTTGCACTGTTTTTCCTCTAAGTTCTTCCTCCCACTGCACTTCTCCCAGGTAGTCCCTTATCCTTCTGTAGTCCCCTTTTCTGTAATCAAGTCTCCTTTCCCGGACCTCTTGTCCTTTGGTCACAATTTTAAACTCCATCATGTAGTCAAAGACTAGGACACAATGGTCACTAGCTCCTAGTGGTATTTCATGTTCCAACTGCTCGATGTCTTCTACATTCTGAGTGATAATGAGATCTAATAGGCTAGGCGTATCCCCTCCTCTTTCCCTAGTATCTTCTTCCACATGCTGTGTTAGGAAATTCCTGTCAATAACGTCTACCAGCTTCGCTCCCCAGGTCTCTTCCCCGCCATGGGGATTCCTCGTTTCCCAATCTATCTCTCCGTGATTTAGGTCCCCCATGACCAGCAGCTTCGCTCTCATTCTATGCGCTAAAGTTGCTGCCCTCTGCAGTTCATCCATACATGTCTTGTTGCTGTCCTCGTACTCCTGCCTGGGCCTTCTACTGTTTGGTGGGGGATTGTAGAGTATCAAGATTACAATCTTCTTCCCATCCACTGTCAGAGTTCCATGTATGAAGCTCGTGCTTTCATTGGTACCCGGATTTTCCAGCTCATCAAATTCCATTTCCGCTTTATTAGTAGTGCCACTCCTCCTCCCTGTCTCTGTGTCCTTTCTTTTCTTATCACCTGGTACCCCTCTGGAAAGATTGCATCCGAGATCATACCATTTATTTTAGTTTCCACTATTGCCACTATGTCTGGGTCTGCCTCACTAACTCTTTCTTTTATCTCTTCTGCTTTATTGGCTACCCCATCAGCATTGGTGTACCAAACCTTGAGACTCATCTTGGAAACTCGGGTGTCAGAGTTCCCCCTTTCACCAGGGGTCTGGGGGGAACTGGGGGGTGTCTGGGGGGCAAGTGGGGGCTGTGGGGGTGAGTGGGGGGGTGCTAGGGGGGTGCCTGGGAGTGCCTGGTAGGCGAATGGGGTCTGGGCATCTAGGGGGGTAGGAAGGGCATAATGGGTCTGAAAGTTAGGGGTCTGAATAGCATAGGGGGGTTGAGAAATAGAGTGAGACTGAGAGTCAGATAGAGGTTGAGAGGTTGGGGGGGAGAGGGATACTGAGGGCGGAGAGCTGAGATGAGAATGGAGCATGGGTGCTGGGAGTGGAAGAGAGGGTATATTAGTTAGGGGGGAATCGGGGGTAGGTGGGGGTTTTGGGGTAGAAGAGGGGAAGAGGGAGATGGGGGAAGGTGTTAGGGGGTCACAAGGTGAGGGGGTTAAATGTGGGTTGGAGGTGCATAGGAGGGGTGAGGGTTGGGTGGGGTTTGTGTGTGTGTGTGTGTGTGTGTGTGTGTGTGTGTGTGTGTGTGTGTGTGTGTGTGTGTGTGTGTGTGTGTGTTTACACTCATACCAGAGCATGTATAATCTACCAGACTATGAACCAAAGATAAACATTGCAGACAATTAAGAGGAGATAAAAGGGCTAATGGGTGAGAACTACGACTTGCCATTAAGTGACTGGCATTGTGTCCAGCTCAAGTGCCAACGACCCTTCAAGTCTTTATCGTCACAACCTAAAAGCCTTTCCTCTCTCTTTTGTCTTGCTTTGCCTTCTCTCTCCTTTCCACCGTGTCTGTCTGTCTGTCTATGTGTGTGTCTCTGTCTGTCTATGTCTGTCTATGTCTGTCTGTCTCTCTCTCTCACACACACACACTCAGACCTGTACCTAGTGATCCTAGTGTAAATACCTGTACCTAGTGATCCTGAGGACCCCCAAGCTTCTCAGAACCGCTTTTAGCCACAGAAAACGGGAGGTTTAGATGTCAGCTTGAAGCTTGCAGTTGAATTATTTAAAGACCGTCGCTAGAGTAAAGATTAGAGGTGGCAGGCCTAGGTCTCAGGTCATGTTGTGGTTGGGGGGAGAAGGGTGGTGTTGTTGTGGGAGTACAAGTAAGCACTGGTTGCCCAGACCACACACTAGAAAGTGAAGGGATGACGACGTTTCGGTCCGTCCTGGACCATTCTCAAATCGATTGTCGATTGAGAATGGTCCAGGACGGACCGAAACGTCGTCGGCCCTTCACTTTCTAGTGTGTGGTTTGGTCAACATACTTCAGCCACGTTATTGTGACTCATCGCCTGAAAGTAGCACTAGTACTTGCAGTCAGTCAACAATAACACCTGTAGTTGCATTTAGAGATAGCAACAACATTTAGGTAGATTTAAGCAGGTACATTTATAGATCAGGGGATTTATAGTGAAGTTGGTTTGGGGGAATGTAAATATAAGTTTAGGTGAGGTGGGATTGACTTGATATGATTCAAGTTGTGAATGTAATTGGTGGAACGCTTTGGGGAAATATAGAATGAAGATTCGGATGTGGGGGGGGGATGAGTATCACTTTCTGCTTTCAAGCGTCGATATTAAGCTGTGAAGTGTTTTGATGCTGCAGATGCGAGTGAGATGAATGAGATGGGACGCGGATTAATATTGGATGCTGATCACAACCAGTTTACTGCCTTGTATTATATATATTATCCTGTAATATGTATTAGGTAGTTTGTCTATCTTATCTTGAGGTTATCTTGAGATGATTTCGGGGTTTAGTGTCCTCGCGGCCCGGTCCTCGACCAGGCCTCCACCCCCAGGAAGCAGCCCGTGACTGCTGACTAACTCCCTGGTACCTATTTACTGCTGTGTATCAGACTCATCAGGGTGAAAGAAACTCCGCCCATTGTTTCTCGCCGGCGCCCGGGATCGAACCCAGGACCACAGGATCATGAGTCCAGTGTTCTGTCCGCTCAGCCACCGGCTCCATTCCACCGTCCTTCCTCAGCCAGCGTCTAAAAGAAACTTTGGCCTCAACACTGCCAGTTTATAGTCAAGGTAGTATTACATCTGATAATAGTAGAAGCAGGACAGGTACAAGTAGCAGCAACAGTAGCAGGAGCACACTGCCAGTAGCAGTAGCCAAAGTAGCAGGAGCACTGCCAATAGTGTCTGAAACTCACAAAGTCTGAAACTACCTCTGGGGCAAGTTAGTCATACTTCGGTTTGTATGGGAGATTTTCCTGCCCGTATATTCTTTAACCAATTAAAATGTCAACTCTCAGAATATTATGTAAAATTTTCCCCGTTCTCATGATACCGAATGTCTCAGTCCATCTTGATGCAGCAAAACACGATATTTATCTGAATGGCATTGTATTATCTAATTGATATCTGATTGACATGCTATTGTCTAATAGATATGCAGGAACAACCGTGGACATCTTCAAGAAGAAACTAGATTGTTTCCTTCAAGGAGTGCCGGACCAACCGGGCTGTGGTGGGTATGTGGGCCTGCGGGCCGCTCCAAGCAACAGCCTGGTGGACCAAACTCTCACAAGTCAAGCCTTGCCGCCTCGGGCCGGGCTTGGGGAGTAGAAGAACTCCCAGAACCCCATCAACCAGGTATATATGATTGGCATTATCTAATAGATATCTGATTGACATAGTATTATCTAATAGATATCTGATTGACATAGTATTATCTAATAGATATCTGATTGACATAGTATTATCTAATAGATATCTGATTGACATAGTATTATCTAATAGATATCTGATTGACATAGTATTATCTAATAGGTATCTGATTGACATAGTATTATCTAATAGATATCTGATTGACATAGTATTATCTAATAGATATCTGCTTGGCATAGTATTATCTAATTAATATCTGATTGACATAGTATTACCTAATAGATATCTGATTGACGTACATGTAGATAGATATCTGAGATATGGGAAGAGAAAACACTACGACTACTAACAGGAGCCAGAAGTTGTCTGCTGTATAAACAAGACAATAATGGAGTAATTCCATATCAGAAACGTTGATTATTTTCAGTTAAATTGCAATTGATATGCAATTTATGTAAGTGATTGACTGGCGATGAGTCACAATAACGTGGCTGAAGTATGTTGACCAGACCACACACTAGAAAGTATAGGGACGACGACGTTTCGGTCCGTCCTGGACCATTCTCAAGTCGATTCTCAATTGACTTGAGAATGGTCCAGTACGAACCGAAACGTCGTCATCCCTTCACTTTCTAGTGTGTGGTCTGGTCAAAATAAATGATTGACTGATTGCCTCTTGTTGATAGATTGTTCTTCAGACGGTAGGAGTCGTTTCCGTGTGACCGATGAACTGCCTTGTTCTCGCTGTTGTGGTGAGTATACTCTCTCGAGTGGCTGCCATGACCCTGGAGGGGCCTCAGAGGCCAGCTCGTGTCGAAACTTTTGTGCCCACTTCCCGTCTATTGTCAGCCCGGGTCCCTGAAATTATCTGTTCTTTGCTGACACTCCAACTGCAGTTGTCTGCTGCTCTGCTGATACTCCAGCCGAGACAGTATCAAGTCGCGGAAAACTTCTTAAAGCCTTGCAATACAAAAGCCTGAGGGGTAAGTCTTTAAAAGACTGTGTATCAGGCTTCAAGGGTGGGGTTCCAGACTTTTTTTTTTTAATTATTGTTATTTCTCCTTCGCTAATAAAATGTTGGTGGGGGGCCAAGGGTGGTTTTATTGCTTGCTCTGTCGATTAGTTGCCAGTAAAATTGTTATCTTGATTTGATTGTAATGTCTTTGGTATGGAAAGTAATGCGGGTGATCTTTGAAAATATTTAAGTTCTCTATCTAATTTAGGGGTTAATTTGAGTATAAGGGCGACGGCTGATATTGTCATTGCAATGGCATTCTTTCGTTAACGTCTAGAGGAAGGATCCTTTTGTCACTGCTTTGGCTTAATCCTTTTCGTGGGTATCTAGAAGGACCTTTCTACCGTGAAGTCCATTACGGGCTCACCATAGCCAGTGCTACTTGGAACATTTTGTTCCGAGTTGCTGAATCTAAAACAACAACATTCTATCGTGAAACTTAAAGCTTCACGCTTGTGACAGTGAATGTGTTCACATACGCAAATATAGATCATCAACGTCTCATATTCTGAGTACAATCTTGCGTGTGATGAATATAAATACTGCTACTCCAGCTTTTCACAAAACCCAAAATGACTCACATGAGGGAGATGCATTACTATTTGCCCCTTTTCCTGAAATACAACAATACACTACCTCTCTTGACGTTAAAACTCAGCTGCCTCACAAATTTTCAGCCATTTGATGTGCCCTAGGGACTCTAGCATGGGGTAACATGTCAATACTCCATTTTCTACCCCTTGTATTACAGATGGATATACACTGGGTAGGTTTAGATATAGGAATGACCTGGGTAAATACTGGTTTGGCGACTGGAATTCGTTGATTTATGGAACGAATTATCAGCCTATATAATAGACATAGGATCACTGGATTGTTTCAAGCATAGTTTAAACATATATATGAGTGAATTTTGGATGGATAGAAGTAGAAACTGCGTAGTATGGGCCAATAGGCCTCCTATAGTCCCCATTTTTTTGGAGGGATATATAATCTATACCATGTATTTAAATCACAAAAAATTAACACGTGATGAACAATGTGATAATGTGTATAGATTGTCACATTGTCAATTAATACAATATATATATATATATATATATATATATATATATATATATATATATATATATATATATATATATATATATATATATATATATAAACCTAGAAGGGGTACCACCTCTGGTGCAAGTGTAGGGACCCATAGCCTCGGAGAAGAAAATAAAGAGTACTCAGAGAAGACCTTGTGGATCCTCACTGAACACTTTGATATTTTCTTCTCCTACCACCCCTATTCTTTTGTTAAGTGTGTATATTTATCTAACTTTATTTGAAAATGTCATTACACAAAAAAAGTTACAATATTGATTACATGAAGAGTACAAGGCTGCTTGTCACAAGTTGAAAAGCTCCTCCAGCTCCTCAGATGGCGGGCAGGAACCGTGGATGCAGTGAGCATTTCCTCTCTGGATTGCCACACTAAGGCGCTGAAAAAGAAAACTGGCAGCTCTAGGGTCTCTAGTTGTTTCGATTAGCTTAGACCCCAACTCTTTCAAAAAGCTAGCAGCACTTTTACCCCAGGCACCAAGTGTCTCTGAGGCAATGGGGACAAAATTGTAGTGGTGCTCAAGGTCTCTGTATTTACGTGACTTGGCCGCTTCCCGGTGATTGGCAGCTCCTCCTGCTTGTGTAGCACTGAAGTCAACATAGGTATTGGCTAAAGTTGAAACGCAAGTGTAGTCCCACACCAACTGTCTACCATTCTTCCAGGGGTTCACCGTAATTCCGTCTGGGCGACCGACAGGCTCATCAGAGTTGCGGGACATTAGGTAACGGGGCTCTCTCTCTGCTGGACAACCGGCTGTGGTAAGGCTTCTCTTAATAATGTCATTAACCTCACCGTGTCTTGCATGCCATCCTCCCGTTCTTTGGCAAAGAAGGCCATGCCGTCCATATCTGTCGGTCTCTGCCTCGCCGCAAATACACCTGTATTCGGTGTGGATTGGCGCAGCTAGGCCGAGAGCCACGGCAATTCGGAGGGCCTGCGGTGTGAGACGGGTGCCGGTTGCTGACATTGGGGTTGCTAATAGGAAATCACCTGCATGGGGAGCTGCTACAGCTCTAAGTCTTATATATATATATATATATATATATATATATATATATATATATATGTCGTACCTAGTAGCCAGAACGCACTTCTCAGCCTACTATGCAAGGCCCGATTTGCCTAATAAGCCAAGTTTTAATGAATTAATGTTTTTTCGACTACCTAACCTACCTAACCTAACCTAACCTAACTTTTTCGGCTACCTAACCTAACCTAACGTATAAAGATAGGTTAGGTTAGGTTAGGTAGGGTTTGTTTGGTTCGGTCATATATCTACGTTAATTTTAACTTCAATAGAAAAAAATTGACCTCATGCATAATGAAATGGGTAGCTTTATCATTTCATAAGAAAAAAATATAAAAAAAATTTAATAATTCAGTAAAACTTGGCTTATTAGGCAAATCGGGCTTTGCATAGTAGGCTGAAAAGTGCATTCTGGCTACTAGGTACGACATATATATATATATATATATATATATATATATATATATATATATATATATATATATATATATATATATATATATATATATACGGTTTATTTTTTAGTCTATAAAATTAATACTGATAGTGATTTAAAAGTCGAATGGCGGCCAAAAAAATAGTGGACATTGGTCTCTGCGATTTGCATTGAAAAACGGACTCGTATTGTCTGGCAATATTAAAACAATATTGTCATTATTCCAACATTTCCTCGTAAACCACGGGTCATTCGGTCACCTGCTCTCACGTATTCCAAACGCACTCGGCATTTATGAACGCACTCGGCGTATATAGACGCACTCGACTAACGGGAACGCACTCAACAAACACACTCAGCAAGCACAAACACACTCTGGCTGCTAAAACACAAGGTGGCCAGGAGTGAAATGTAGCATACTCTGAATATACCATCTCCTGGGTTAGATATACCCAACTTAAATGTGTTGCAGGGAAACTATCCCCAAATTGTCCAATTTGCTGACCTGAAATTACCCTCGTAATGCACTTAAAGTTTAACGTTAGAACAGCGTGATAAATCCCGGTCCAATAGTGAAATAAATAATAAAAAAAATCCCTGGGAATTTCCTTAAGACTTATTAGCATTTACCTCGATAGATATCAACGATAGATGTGAGTAGGTAAGGGTTGTATAGCGTCTGGTTAAGGGAAAACCACTGCAATTCTTACGTTTGTTCAATGGTCTGAAATGAGCTAGCATACATGTACAAACATGTATGAGCTAGCATACATGTACAAACATGTATGAGCTAGCATACATGTACAAACATGTATGAGCTAGCATACATGTACAAACATGTATGAGCTAGCATACATGTACAAACAAATGTATGTTTGCGAAATATTTGTTAATTTAACTCCCAAATATTTCTCCTTATTTGCATACGATGAGTTGTGAGCTGGATAGCATATCCTTTTGTTTGTTATCCTTTTTTAACCTGTAAGGCTGTTGTGGACCTTTTTTTTACCTTAACTTTGAGCCTTCCCCTTTCCTTTCGTTCACTCGTTAGGAATTGCCAATCATTCTGGTAATCTCCATAGCATGCCATTCTCTCTCTCTCTCTCTCTCTCTCTCTCTCTCTCTCTCTCTCTCTCTCTCTCTCTCTCTCTCTCTCTCTCTCTCTCTCTCTCTCTCTCTCTCTCTCTCTCATCCTATGCAGGTCACTCATTCCTATTAGATCATCTCCTCGGGACCTCCCATTCGTCATGAAATAGAAAGTTAATCTATTTTGTCTAAACTAGTTTTTCTTCCCAAGTTCCCCCCTCCCCTCCTTCTCCCCCCTCCCCTCATTCTCCCCCCCCCCTCCCCTCCTTCTCCCCCCTCCCCTCCTTCTCCACTCCTTCCCTCCTTCTCCCCCCCTTCCTCCCCTCCTCCTCTCTTCCAGTTTTAATATTTTTTTCCCAGTGGATGAGGATAATGATGACTATAATAGTTTGTTGCTTATGTAGTAGGTTTTTTTACGGCCTTTCGTAGATAAATGTCTGGGAACTTTTCTTATTAAGACCATTCAATAGCTCGGTGGATAGAGCTTCGGCCTCTCACGTGTGGGGTCCGCGGTTCGAGTCTCCTAGTGCCCAGGTGAATGGAATCTTCTGTAGGATCCTTATGCTGACTCTGTCTTACTTACCTACTTATTGTTACTTACGTATTACTTACTCTTGCCCTGGGTCTATTGTTACTTGCTTAGATGGTGGTTGTAAATCACTGTCACTATTTTCTACGATTTTCAATCACTTGTGTGTGGTGTCCGCGTGTGCCCATGCGCCTGTGCCCCGACATGTGTGCCCCGGCACGTGTGCCACTGCACGTGTGCCCCTGCACCTGTGTAAATATCTGCCTGGCTGTGCGAATGCTGTCAAAATATCTTTCTCGCCAAAAACTAATTGCTAACCGATACGTCAGAATCGATGTTATGAAATATAATTTACCTTGAAACAAAAGCAAAATGTATTCTATCACAGAGCTGTTTGATGAAATTAATAAAACAAAATTCGACTGCCAATATAGAGCTAACTGCCCATTGGAAGTGGGGGGGAGGGATAATACCCTCTCTAATGACAGGTTAACCAGCCTCGACACGAATAATATTTACTCACATTTAGCCGATAAATCATTAACAATTAACAAAATTAACAATAGACTGTTCCCGAACCAGTTATTCCCCGCCGGTCATTATATATTCTTAAGCGCCTCTCGCGCGTAATCATTCACTGGCCTAACAAAGCGAATTATTATTATTCTCGTATAATTACGCACCGAGCGTTCTGGAATACGCTCCCGGTACCCACAGAGGATATTATCATCACAGGGGTTCGAACACTCGGCTGTCCGCCGCGTCTGTAACAGAATACATTTGCCTCTTCTGCGGAATTATTTGATATCGTTCACTCGGTCATAGTCGCGATCCGCTTTGAGGCTTTTACACGGGTTGTGA
The DNA here is from genome assembly GCF_040958095.1 of Procambarus clarkii. Lineage (NCBI taxonomy): Eukaryota > Metazoa > Arthropoda > Malacostraca > Decapoda > Cambaridae > Procambarus > Procambarus clarkii. The sequence continues at coordinate 9,530,188 of NC_091170.1, forward strand.
ACGGTGAATGTGAGAGGTGTTCTGCCCCTGTTTGACTTCCACTAAGACGGACAGTTGTGTTTGACTTCCGCTAAGACGGACAGTTGTGTTTGACTTCCACTAAGACGGACAGTTGTGTTTGACTTCCGCTAAGACGGACAGTTGTGTTTGACTTCCGCTAAGACGGACAGTTGTGTTTGACTTCCGCTAAGACGGACAGTTGTGTTTGACTTCCGCTAAGACGGACAGTTGTGTTTGACTTCCGCTAAGAGTGAAAGCTCTTTATATATATATATATATATATATATATATATATATATATATATATATATATATATATATATATATATATTAAGGTTAGTAATTTGCCGGACAGAAGCGAGAAGGTAAAAGTCAAGAAGGGGGAACAATACGACTGTCCAGCCGGCCACTACTGCTCCTGCCAGACCCGTCAAGCTGTTTGGACTTCCCGAGTCTGAGCTTAAAATGGATAAAGACGATGTTTCCTGGCCGGCATCGATGCCATTGCTGGACCGTTTTGTTTATTCCATAATACCAGCGCCTCCTAGACCCAACACAGCAGCTTGGGCAGGGGAGAGGGGGGGGGGGATTGAGCAGAGCGGAGAGAGATAAACAGTGAAATAGTGTAGTACACTCTTATGTACACTCTTTACTCTGGACTGGACATTAATCTCTGTCCCGTCCAGAGTAAAGTATAGCAGTTACGATGATAAAGCTCTATGCCAGCATGACTATATAACACACGGGTGAGATATGAGGACAGAACAGCAGCTGAGATATGAGGAAGGAGTGCCCAACCACTTCCACCACCAGGGGTTCCAACCTACAACATGCCTTGAAGACCTCTCTATTGCCGACATAGTTTAGCCACGTAACAAGCAATTTGACCCCGTAGAGAACCTAGCCTCAACCCAACCTGCTATCTTGAGTCGCCACTCCGTACAAAATGCAACTGTTTTGCCTAACCAGATACGTCCTGACCCCAGCAACCCACCTAACCCAGCGATGCCGTCGTATAGAAAACGTCAGTAATACGGTATTTTAATTTTGTGATGGCATGATTAAAGTCTCTTTTTATCATCCAATAGGTATTATATTTTTTCTCTCCCACTTTCTTTCTCTCAGTAAAATCCTTTCTTACCTTGAGGTTACCTTTAGGTGCTTCCGGGGCTTAGCGTCCCCGCGGCCCGGTCGTCGACCAGGCCTCCTGGTTGCTGGACTGATCAACCAGGCTGTTGAACGCGGCTGCTTGCAGCCTGACGTATGAGTCACAGCCTGGTTGATCAGGTATCCTTTGGAGTCTTCAGTACATTATTTTCCCACTACCTTAGTAAAAGCTTATAGATCAATACGTATAAATTCGCTTGTTTAATAACGCACAAAATTTCTGGCTTTTGCATATTATCAACTGAAATATAATCAAGAATGCTATTCCTCATATAAAGAAGCAATCAGTTAATATTTTTACTTTATTCATAGGCGACTTAAATAACCCCTTTGTTGATTTGGAAAATAATAATAATATTAATATTATTAATTTATATAAGCACAACACAAAGTCTGGTTACAATATTTACACGCTTAAGCACCAAGTGTCTCTGAGGCAATGGGGATAAAATTGTAGTGGTGATCAAGATCACTTAATGAAAGGTAATTTTTAACAGCTAATCTATCTTCTCAGCTAATTGGTCGCGTGTTGCACGTTATGGTAGCAATACGCTACAAATGCAACCTATTGTGAAAAGACCCGGGGGCACATGCAGCTACGTTTTCTATGGCTGGGAGTGGTGGGTTAGGTTGGGGTTGCTTGGGTTCGCACGTTTCTGGTTAGGTTAGTACGTGGTTAGGTTAGGTTGAGTTAGGTTAGGTTAGTAGGTTAGATTAGTAGATTAGGCTAGGTTAGTAGGTTAGGTTAAGTTAATAGGTTAGGTTAGGTTAGATTGGTGTTTCCCTTCGGGATCAATCATGAGAACATGCATATGCAAGCAGTTAATACTCATACAATATTATATTAACCCGAAATTATATTAAACGGAAAATATATTAAATTAAAATACATTTTGCACTCGAATGATTCTCGTGGTCTGTTCAGCCTCGTAAATATGAGCTTTCATCGTAGATCTTGTGTCTTCTATGCCAGATTTCTCCGAGATTAATAATGGCAAAGACATGCAAATAGGCTAATAATTTGTTTGTTAAGTTACTCGTGTGTGTTTGGCTAGGCATGACGAATACTCGCATGTTGGGTGAACAGAGTAATAGGTTTTAGTAATCGTCTTGAGTTCTTGTTTTGGAGGAGGAGGAAGATGTGGAAGAGGGAACTGTTTTGGAGTGCATAGGGGAATTAGGAAAGCAATGCGGAAGTGGAAGGGCAGAGTATATGAGAGGAAAGGAGAGGAGAAAGAGAATTAGATGGAAAGGGTAATATGAGGATGAGCCAGGAGGGTGAAGAGAGAGAGTAGAAGAAGCCATCTCCTTCCCCTCCCCTTACCCAGTCCTCTCCCTTACCCATCTCCCTCCCTCTGCTTACTCATCCCCCTCCTGTGTACGTGGACTTAGGAACATGAGTATTTGAGTGTACGAATATTACAGTATAGGAAGAAATATAATTGTTTATCACCTATAATATGATATAATTTGTAATGTCTAAATACAATACTGCACCTTCACCCTATTATTCTCCTTCCCCATCACCCCAGGTTCGCCCCTCCCTCTCCCCTCTCTCCCCCCTTCTCACTGATTGATTATTTACCCCAAATCTAAATACATAACTAACTGTTCCACTCCCAGATCTTTCTCACGAATCTCTCCACCTCACCACTGTCGCTCCACCTCATCACTCTCTATCCTCATCACTCTTCATCTCATCACTGCCTCTCGGAGAACCTTCATTTAGCGACACATAGAGAAAACGCCAAAATGAAACCTGAAAATTTCCTTTGAAACTAGTGCTTGAGGCGCCAGAGACGTGTGTGGATCTCCCAGAGGTGGAGTGGGCGCCTCCATTCTTTTTTTGAAGATTAAACTCACATATGAGGAAGAGGGAGGGAGGAAATGAAGGGAGGCTGAGGGAGGGAGAGATGGACGGAAAGGAGAGGGAGAGAGGGAGGGAGAATTGCAGGGGAAATAAACCTCGATTGTGAGGAAAATGGAAAGAGAATGAATGAATGAATGAGAGAAGAATTGGAGGGGGAGATAGAAGAGGAAGGAAGACTGATACGATACATTAAAGGTGGTGGTAAAAGATGACACGACAACCTACTTTATTAGTTTACTGGAACAGAAGACTTATAACGTGGGTTGTTATGCCTGAGGTCACGTGTCAAAACAGAAATAACTACCAGGGTCAACACTGCTCTTTGCACCCCCTCCCCTCCTCCCTCCTTCTCCCTCCCCTCCCCCTTCTCCCTCCTCTCCCCTTCTCCCTCCTCTCCCCTTCTCCCTCCTCTCCTACCTCCTTGTTTCCAGGCACTATATTGCCTGTTCCAGTTTAATTTAGTTGTACGAGTGACTAGGGAACAGATGAACGATTACAGTAGTGTATGGACTACGTCTGTAGGGTGGGGGGTCCGGATTTCAGTGCAAAAATCTGTTTTGGTGGGTACAGCGACGGTCTGGCTGTTGAGATGATCGGCGTTCGTGCCTCCGATAGTTTAAATACCGCTTGGCTTCGCCTTTGGCTTAAGATCTATGTCGGAAAATCCGACACCATTTAATATATCATACAGATAATAGCTGTATTACCAACAAGTTACCCATAGAAAACGTAACTTGTAGTGGAATTACCGTCTATAGAAAACGGGATATCATCACCACATACTATTATAATTCACCAGCTATTCTGCTGGGAATTATTCTTAAATACATTAGTCTTTGGACTTTACCATCATAAAAACATCTTATATAAATTAACTTTATTATCAATATTAAAGTAGAGTAAATGTGACCCTTCTATCACGTTCTGAAATCTGGACAATGTAAGCCAGGCGTCAGAGTGGAGGAAGGAGGGCAGCCATTGTTGTTTATAGAGACCAGAGGCTCACACGGGAGCAAATTCGGCTCCTGTTAATTTTACTTGGACGTAGTGTTATGGATACCAAAGGTGTACCATCTGTCAACACGCTGTCAACAAATCAAGTTAAGTGTTCTTTCCGAAACCCATTATCTATCATTAGTGGCCATTAATGTCATTATATAGGGTGACCCGGTTAGAACGCGAAATCGCCTCAAACTAAAGGTAATTAAGCCAGGTCTTCATGTTCCATGTACTGTATAGTGTTTTCTCTGATATACTTGTCATATATAGGATTCTGGCTTCACAGCTAGCGCACTTTTGACAGGTCAAGACGAGGATGCAAGATTTGTGCACCAGTTACTGGGTGATATGGAAGCTACCTCAAAGAGGATAATTTGGTGTCTACACCCTAGTTATACCTGGTGGACTAACCTGCTGTACTATAAGATAAGGAACCTCTTCAATGTATGTAGTTACTGTAGTTTGATTGGCTGCATACATATAAATATAAACCCCCCTAATGTGTAGAGGATCGATTTGTGAGATTAAGAGATTATTGCAGAAATACAGTCCACTTAACATTATACAAATTGCTATCGAAGTATATAAATTAACGTAAATATAAATTCATATAAATTAAATAAATATAAATCTCACAGGTCGGTTCCCACATTATTTGGTCCTTCGAAACCACATTATTTGGACCTTCGGAACCGGAATATTCGGTCCTATGAACCCACATTTGGTCATCTTAGTACCGGATGAACCAGTTAACCAGTGGATTCATTAAATAAACTAGTGCAGTGTTATTTAAACAAGGCCAGCCAGTCAAAGACAGCGGCGAAGCCTCGAGGGAGCTCAGGAGCCTCCCTCAACTGAGTTCTGCCTCATCAGCGGTTTCATGCACACCCACAGATATTTGGTGGCGTGTTATTTCGTGAAATGACAGCGCTAATATTGAAGCCAGCCAATTAGTGACTGTGTCTTCGCGAGATTGTTCACGGATTTCGTGGTGTTACATTTCGCGAGAGATTATCTACGAATTTTGTGGAGTTTATTTCGCGAGGTCACTAATAATATTTAATACTTCTAGATAATATTAGAAGTTTCATAGAGGCTAATTAAGAGGCTATTATCAATAATTGTGTATATTATTTCTCCAAATAGAGAATTATTTAATATATATTGCACTAGTGATCACAGTATAATATTTACTAATTGCCAACCCACAACAGGGTAGGATATTACCACTGACTAGTTGAACTATTATCGTTCATCCTAGTCCCATTATTACCATAGTCAGTTGTACTATATTGATTAACCTAACACCATTAATGAATGGTGCTGACTCTATTTTGGGTGTAATTTTTATCAACTCGAGTTGAGTTGTGTATATATAATAATTTACTTATGATCATTACACCTTTGAGTGATTAATTAGTGTCTCTACCATCCTAGGGTGATATAGAAGAGCTAACCTAAAGGTACTTCCAGTGACACTGGTTTATCACTCAAATCATTAGTGTGGATGATTGTATATATATAATGTGTATTAATTTTAAGTGCTAACCTCTAGTAGAGGTAGGATTATTGCCTAGTGAGTGCAGAATTTACCCTAGGCTACCATTAGTGTTTGTTCAGTATTATGAGCAGCCCAAGTACAAGTCCCACAAGGCTTCACCAACGAGCCAGTATGGATAATGCAGGGAGAATGAAAAGAACCCTTGCAGGTCTTAAAGGCCACTTAACAAGACAGATCAAGAAATGTGAAGATTTGTCACAACAATCTCAAGTTGATTATGCTGACCTGGAAAGCTATTATCAAGCAGCTGCAGGTAAATTTGAGCAAATCAAATGCCAAATGGCTGTCCTTGTGGGGACAGACTACTACCATCAATTCATTGGTAGCCCTACTAAATATCAGGGCATAACCATGTTAAACTCTGCAGGAGGTAAATTACTCTCAGGCCCAGTATCAAGCCTGAGGAGACCTATGCCTGCAGATAAACAATACCAGTAGAAACCTAAATTTGTCAGCTGATTATATTTCTCCAGTAGCATTATACTAAGGAGATTACAGCTGACTATAGTAACAGAGGTTGATGTTAGTATCATCATTTGAAGCTGAAGATGAGTTCATGAGGCCTCAGTGGCAAATCAGTGAACAGTAGCTTAAACAGCTACAAGTCACTGCGACCAATGTCACTGAACCCACTGCAGTCTCAGAACCATACTTTACTTTAATGATGAGCTATTCAATCTTCTGAATCAATTAACTAAATTAAACCCTAATAAATCTGATGACTGATTTGATACATTTATTATTTAATCAAGATGTATTCCATGGGCCTCAGTGTTTATATATCAGTGACCAGTTACCTGAAGAAACTTCAAGTTATATCTAATGTCACTGATCTCACTGCAGTCCCTGAATCATACTTGACTGTAGTACTTGATCACATCCAGTCTTCTGGGTTAAATAATATGTAATAAGGCTTGAATATTAGCCTTTCAAGAGTTGACAGGGAAATGAAATCGCATTAGACTTCTAATCCCTGCAACTCTAGTACGGGACATCCGTCCTGTACGAACAGACACACAAATGTGTGATTACTAACTACTAACATCAAATTAATCAAATAATTCGAAGGAGGAGTATCGGTGTTCGTCTGTTCTAAAGAGGACTTCGACCCGTGAGCAGCCCCCTGGGGAATTATGTCGGAAAATCCGACACCATTTAATATATCATACAGATAATAGCTGTATTACCAACAAGTTACCCATAGAAAACGTAACTTGTAGTGGAATTACCGTCTATAGAAAACGGGATATCATCACCACATACTATTATAATTCACCAGCTATTCTGCTGGGAATTATTCTTAAATACATTAGTCTTTGGACTTTACCATCATAAAAACATCTTATATAAATTAACTTAATTATCAATATTAAAGTAGAGTAAATGTGACCCTTCTATCACGTTCTGAAATCTGGACAATGTAAGCCAGGCGTCAGAGTGGAGGAAGGAGGGCAGCCATTGTTGTTTATAGAGACCAGAGGCTCACACGGGAGCAAATTCGGCTCCTGTTAATTTTACTTGGACGTAGTGTTATGGATACCAAAGGTGTACCATCTGTCAACACGCTGTCAACAAATCAAGTTAAGTGTTCTTTCCGAAACCCATTATCTATCATTAGTGGCCATTAATGTCATTATATAGGGTGACCCGGTTAGAACGCGAAATCGCCTCAAACTAAAGGTAATTAAGCCAGGTCTTCATGTTCCATGTACTGTATAGTGTTTTCTCTGATATACTTGTCATATATAGGATTCTGGCTTCACAGCTAGCGCACTTTTGACAGGTCAAGACGAGGATGCAAGATTTGTGCACCAGTTACTGGGTGATATGGAAGCTACCTCAAAGAGGATAATTTGGTGTCTACACCCTAGTTATACCTGGTGGACTAACCTGCTGTACTATAAGATAAGGAACCTCTTCAATGTATGTAGTTACTGTAGTTTGATTGGCTGCATACATATAAATATAAACCCCCCTAATGTGTAGAGGATCGATTTGTGAGATTAAGAGATTATTGCAGAAATACAGTCCACTTAACATTATACAAATTGCTATCGAAGTATATAAATTAACGTAAATATAAATTCATATAAATTAAATAAATATAAATCTCACAGGTCGGTTCCCACAATCTAGTCAACCCTCTGGGAAGTTAGTTACTAAGTCCACTACAGTAGTTTACAGACCAACCAGCAATTTGGCATTACACATGAAGATTGTCTAGGGCTAAAGTATACTCGGTATATAGTCAGAAATGGGTATAGAAATGGGTATACCCATTGTGGGGCACCATTCCCTCTACATCCCGTCCTCATACACCAGCTCCTTGTCCTCATATATTAACATATTCATGTTGCTGTCTAATTCCCACATTATCCAATTAGTAACAATATGTCCACTGATTCTTACTCTTAGGAGATTGTGTGAATGAGACGCCAATACTGCTGCTTAGTCCAACAATACATGTTTCTAAATCAAAATGTCAAAATCAATATTAACATATATAAGGTCAAAGGGCAAGTCTGTGATATTATAGAAAGGAATGTAAGTAATGTCATCATCAATGATATATTTTACAATGACAGCGATCATCATTGAATGGTATTGGTGGATCATCAAATACAATGAGGTGACTATGGAGTTATCAGGTCCCACCCAGTATGAGCTGGCTAAGGTATACCCAAATATAATCAGGTACAAACTATGGGACAGTAAATCAAACAGGAAATGGGGGATTTGATCTACAAATAAAGTGGTTTAATTTTGATCTCCTGGATGAAGTAGCAATTGTTAGCGATATTAGTGATATTAGAAAGCATCAGTTGAGGTTGTAACTACCTTTCGGGATTGTTGGGCTTGATGTGACTATGAGAGGGGAGGAAGGGGTATGCTCTGACTATGAGGGAAGGTTGCTGAGCATAGTGGAACTGAAACATATTGGGACTGGAGCATAGTCCCAATATGTCCCTGCATAGAGCAGGGAGCCGGTCGGCCGAGCAGACAGCACGCTGGACTTGTGATCCTGTGGTCCCGGGTTCGATCCCGGGCGCCGGCGAGAAACAATGGGCAGAGTTTCTTTCACCCTATGTCCCTGTTACCTAGCGGTAAAATAGGTACCTAGGTGTTAGTCAGCTGTCACGGGCTGCTTCCTGGGGGTGGAGGCCTGGTCGAGGACCGGGCCGCGGGGACACTAAAGCCCCGAAATCATCTCAAGATCTCAAGATCTAGTCCACGTTTTTAAAGCACACATCATGTCAGAAGCGCGAACCTAAGCTAGTGCATCATTCCTGGGCACCGGAGAACCAGCCTGTGAAGAGAAGAGGTGTGTATACTTTTTTGTGCTGTTCCCCCTCGTCCTCCCCACCATTCCCCACTCCACCATCCCCTCTTCCTTCCCACCATGCCCCACTCCCTTGTCCCTTTGTCTTACACCGGTGTGGCTCCCCGGTATTAATCCGGTTGGTGGCGAAGAGAGTGATTTCGGCCGGGGTTCGAGCCCTGAACAACAAAGTGGGGGGAAGGAAGGTTGGCTTTGCGTCGATTCATATAGCTGTTCGCCCCTGTTCACCCAGCAGTAACTGGTGACGAGGTTGGAAAACTGATTAGCAGATTGTGTTCCAGGGTAAAGTAGTAGAGTAAGGCTTACCGTGATCTACAGGAAAGGAAAGCTCTGAGCTTGCTAACAGGAGTCAGAACTCGTCTTCTCACGTAGGGCGACGGTCTCGTTTAAAGCAGGTGTGCGTTCAATCCCCGACCATCCACAAGTGGTTGGACACCAATCCTAATCCTCCACATCCCAAATCCTTATCCTAATCTGTTCCAAGTTCATATAGTCGTGGCACTTTCCCCTCCATGTAACCAATCAGTGTAAACAAAAAATAACAAATATGAAGCGAAAAGGAATGATACAAAAGAGAGAGAGTTTCAGAGACTATTCATGGCTCCAAAAGTCAAGGAGTCTGTCCTGTACAGAGTCTTGGTGTCCCTCGGTTAGAAACCAATAAAAATTCATTGGTTTCTATTGGTTAAACCAATAGAAAACTCATTGGTTTCGCTCCACTTGCAAAAGTATAATTCCATTTCCCCTCAGGTAACAGATACGAGCCACAGCAAAGTTGAAAGAATTTCTCTTTTCATTAGACTTGCTACAAATTCCAATTAAGACTTTCCAGCGTTGAAAAGGAAAATAAGATTTTATTTTTCTTGTGAATTTCGCAATAGGGACAATGATTTTTTTTCACTAATACGTTGTTTCTTGGATTATCTTGAGGGAGAATAAATTGTCTTTAGTCACGAAATAGGCTATCTCTAGAGTGATTGTTTCAAGCGTAGGTTAGACATATCTATGAATGAATTTTGTTATATATAAATAGGAGCTGGCTCGTATGGGCCAATAGGACCTCTACAATATCATTTTTTTTATATTAACATAAAAATAAATTACAGAAGGCCTATATTGGCACATACGAGTTTATTTCTCAATATCCACCCAAACTCGTTCATATACATGTTTAGCCTACGCTTGAAACAATGTTATTACGAAATAAATCTCTGGGGGGGAATGTAGACACTTTCCAAACACTAACTTAAAAATTGTATCAACTGACTTACATAATAAATTATAAATGATAAATCTTACATCATAAACTGTAGATACAGTTTACAGCTCATTAGAAATTTGAGCTCCAGTACAAGCCTTACAATTATCTTGCAATAATAGACTAGTAATGAGTCTACAGTAAACAATAAGTGCTGCTCTACCAGCTGTAAACTGATGTAGTCAGTATAACAGATTTTTTATATTTTTTTTAATTTGTGCTTAAAAACGAAAGAATTAAGAAATCATAAAATGCCAAACTTAGGATCGACAGTTTGGATGACTTGTTGAGGGCTGATGGAAGTTAATGCTGTTTTTAAAAGTACAATACAATGTTTCAGGATTTTCTTGAGAAAAGTTTACCGGAGGCCCTTGGCCCAAACTTGGCACCTTAGATTGTGCAAGATTTCTTACGCATTAAATAATGATTTTGTAAGATTCTTCCTTGATTATCTCTGGGAGGGGAGGACACGAGGTGTGTGAATGGACCAATATAAATGAGACGACAGGAAGTGCGTTAAAAAGACGATATGAGAGGCCAAATACGTCAAAAAGTCAACAATAAATGGAAAAGAAAACACACTAAAAAAATTTTTTAATTGTACTTCAGCTCCTGGGCTCCATACTTTACGACCGTCTTGTTGCCTGAATGACATTGATGCAACAAGGAATTAACGCTATCATGCATACTCTTAAGCCTATTGAAGGAGTGAGGGCTAAATTAACTACTAGTAAATAATCATGTGTGTCCGGCCTGCCATAGACCTAAGGGCCGTGCACGATTATTCCTGTTTATGTATAAATATTTATATAATATATACCAGGATTCGAACCCGCGCAAGCTAGGATCACCCCCGTTCGTTACTGTATTCTTTACGTCAAGGGGTGATCCTGGGCAGCCAGGGTAAGGCCTCAACAAAGGTGCTGATCATTCCATTCCCATTTCAACCAATTACTGTAATGGGCGCGCTACACGCGGTCTCCAATTACTATATATAATGGGCAGCCAAATTACCACCACGAGACCCCCCCCCTCCCCTCCCCGTAAAGGACTTCACAGCCACGTTTAAAATGAAGCAATATTTCGAACTTATTTCATGAATAAACGTAGCAACTGACGACGTATTGACGTATGGAAATTCAATCACAAATGTAAATTTTCCACCACACACACACACACACATACACACACACACACACACACACACACACACACACACACACACACACACACACACACACACACACACACACACACACACTGTTTTAACGAGGAGTTCCCTCCAGCCTCATAGCCAGACTCGGTCTCGCTGGAAATAACTCGTAATAGCACAGAATTGTTCGCTGTACTGTTCACTCCTAAGATGAAAGCTCAGAAATACCAATAACATCCATCATAACGTCTAAACATTGTCTGTCTATCTAGTGTTGAGCTGCGGGGGAATCCTAGTGAGGAAAATTAAAATTCCCAACTTTTTTTTCTTAATCATACTGTGTACCTTAATCATACTGTGTACCTTCATTACACACAGAAATCACAATTGCGTGATGCATCAAATAAACATTCATATGTCTGAGCTGTCTGAGTCGATTAAGGCAGCGTCTGGGATGCTCTCGGACGTAGGTTCGAATCCTCGTCACGGCCCTTGTGGAATTGTTCACTGTGTACCTACTGTACCTTGTTGAGTAAGTAGTGATTTTTTTTCTTTCTCTTGAGGACTTGTTCTGTGTGACTTGTTCCCAGCATTCATTTAAATACGAAAACTTGCCAGGATACGAAACCTTACGAGAGAGAGAGAGAGAGAGAGAGAGAGAGAGAGAGAGAGAGAGAGAGAGAGAGAGAGAGAGAGAGAGAGAGAGAGAGAGACAATTTATCTATCTGAGGACAATGTCGTGTATATGGAAGATCGTAAAGTGTAGTAAAAGTGAAGGAGGAAGCTAAGAAGATGTTTAAGAGTCGTTCAAAGCCCTTCTTTGTTGATATAAATTACCAGGAAACGTTGGAATCTTAAGTGAGCAAGTCAGGATAAAAAGTTTATGAGGGGAGAGGGGGGGGTTGAAGCAGTATATTAAGTGTGTGTGTGTGTGTGTGCGTGTGTGTGTGTGTGTGTGTGTGTGTGTGTGTGTGTGTGTGTGTGTGTGTGTGTGTGTGTGTGTGTGTGTCTGTGTGTGTGTGTGTGTGTGTGTGTGTGTCTGTGTGTGTGTCTGTGTGTCCCGTGCATCTTCCTATAAATTCCAATTAAGAGTTTTCAATCGCGGGGCAAAAATAAAACACATCTTTTTTTACAACGTTCGAACTTTGCCACAAAGTGGAACTTAGGATCGACATTTTGGATGACTTGTTGAGTGCTGATGGAAGTTACTGTTGTTTTTAAAAGTACAATACAATGTTTCAGGATTTTCTTGAGAAGAGTTTAGAAAGAGAGAGTCCCGTTTCATCACCTGGAGCTGCAGTGACCTCTTGAGGTGTGTCGAAGAGCTGATGTTAGTTAACAGATTTTTTAGAATTCCTGTGTCAATCTTGTGTAAACCCTGTGTAAATCCTGTATCAATCCTGTGAGATTTGTCACTGCGACCCAGTTTGTGGCAAACAGATTTGATGTATATCACAGGAAACCTGAGAAGAATATTCATTTCGGTTCCTGTATTACTACTGTATTTTGGAGAGTTTTCTGTAACCCCCCAACTCTCTCTCTCTCTCTCTCTCTCTCTCTCTCTCTCTCTCTCTCTCTCTCTCTCTCTCTCTCTCTCTCTCTCTCTCTCTCTCTCTCTCTCTCTCTCTCTCTTTCCGTTGATGGGGGTGTAGGTCTATTGCAGGCGTATTCTTTCCTTTCCTAGGCCAGTAGGCCTACTTACATGTATTTATTTCAACAAACACCTTTTTTGTGGGGCCTAGTGGCTTGTTCTGTGCACTGATTTGAACATAGAAGAGACAGATAGATATGAAGAGACGTATAGATTCCTCTCAGTCATTAGGGAAAGGCAGTATTGTTCAGGTGGAAGACAGTTCAGCACGTCAGACAATGGGTCAGCCAATTAGCTATCAGCGAGTGGACACCTGACCCTTGTCTGTCTATCTGTCTGTCTGTCTGTTTGTCTTTCTGTCTGTCTCTCTTTCTCTCTCTCTCTCTCTCTCTCTCTCTCTCTCTCTCTCTCTCTCTCTCTCTCTCTCTCTCTCTCTCTCTCTCTCTCTCTCTATTTCTCCCTCACCTCAACACCACTACTATTAACTGTTCCACCACTATCACTACTACCACTATTCTTATCAGTACCACCACTATCACTACTACCACTATTCTTATCAGTACCACCACTATCACTACTACCACTATTCTTATCAGTTTCACCACTATCACTACTTCCACTATTCTTATCAGTTCCACCACTATCACTACTACCACTATTCTTATCAGTACCACCACTATCACTACTACCACTATTCTTATCAGTTTCACCACTATCACTACTTCCACTATTCTCATCAGTTCCACCACTATCACTACTACCACTATTCTTATCAGTTCCACCACTGTCACTACTACCACTATTCTTATCAGTTCCACCACTATCGCTACTACCACTATTCTCATCAGTTCCACCACCATCGCTACTACCACTATTCTTATCAGTTCCACCACTATCAATACTACCACTATTCTTATCAGTACCACCACTATCACTACTACCACTATTCTTATCAGTTTCACCACTACCTCTATTTTTATCAGCTGTAAGAATAGTAAAAAGGTCGGAGCTGAGATAAAGATTCGAACTCGCTCACTTGGTACTCCCCCAAGCACACGCCCTAAACCACTACACCATTACATGTTCACAAACCAATACCACCTGGGATTCCACTGAATCCTCTAGGGATCCTGAGGCTTCCATCTGAAGCCCAATCAAGGTTTCACGCTTTGCCTCCATGCTCTCTGGCTCTATGGACCACTGTTTTTTTTACCATGTCATGGTGTGGTGGTTTAGGGCGTGTGCTTGAGGGGGAGTAGTACGAGGAGAGCGTTTTCGAATCCTTCTCATGGCTCCTATTGATTTTCTCACTAATATCTCTACCACTACTATTATCAGTACTACCATCACCACCACCACCACTACACCACCACCACCACTACACCACCACTGCTCTACACCACCATCACCACTACACCACACCACCACCACTACATCACCACCACCACTACACCACACCACCACCACTGCACCACATCACCACCACTACACCACATCACAACCACTACACCACACCACCACCACTACACCACATCACCACCACTACACCACCACCACACTACACCACATCACCACACCACCACCACTACACCACATCACCACCACTACACCACATCACCACCACTACACCACATCACCACCACTACATCACATCACCACCACTACACCACACTACACCACCACCACCACTACACCACATCACCACCACTACACCACACCACCACCACTGCACCACATCACCACCACTACACCACACCACCACCACTACACCACATCACCACCACTACACCACATCACCACCACTACACCACCACAACCACTACACCACATCACCACCACTACACCATCACCACCACATCACCACCACTACACCACACCACCACACTACACTACATCACCATCACTACACATCATGTCACGGGGGGTGGGCCGGGGCTCTGCTAGCACTCAGCTGCTAGGGGCTCAAATGGCCGAATACTCAGCCCCTCCGACTCCCGGGATTCACCGGAGTCTCCTTGGTCACACAGGAGAGGACCAACAATGCCCACCTCCGCAGGTCTTTGCTTCCACCACAAAGGGGTGCCAGTGATTCACCCTGGAAGCCCTTCAGTCAAACACGGGGAAACTACTGTTAACAGTTCCGGCCTAGACCCGTGGAGGAGTGAAGGAAAACTCAGGTTTACCTTATAACCATAACCTCCCTGAGTCTTGCCTGCCAGACCAAAAGGTTGCAGGAACTCCTTACTAGTTGCCACCATTTAGGCACTGATACTGATCGGATGGCTAAGGGTACACTTTTATATAAGTCTGTGCTGTTTTTTACCGCTCTCCAGGCAATAAGAACCTCTTTAGAGAACGTAGTGTTCCCTAGGTGTAACTATAATAACCTTCGTGTATGCTCATAGAGAAATATTATAATGGAGACACACTTAAACACAGTGATAAAATGTGTGAATTTACTGACGCAAATTACATGAACACACATACAATCACAAGTAATACATGAATATGAAAATAAGGATAATAAGTCTGGAGATCGTCAGCCTCTTCTTCAACGACCTCCAACACTCCTTCAACTGGGCAGAAAGACAGGAGTCCCACACTCTCTCACAGGAGGGCCTCTTCACCACGTCGGCGCCTCTTCTTCACTGTCCTGCCATCCATACACACTGTCCCCTCTGACAGTCCTGGACACAAGCTGCCTTGCAGCCTATTCTACTACTAAAGTATTAATGTCCTATTGCCACATACATAAGTGAATATTGTGACCTATCTAGCCTACTCACACAAAGGGTAATGGGAGGGAAAATGATCTACCTTACATTCCTGGCTCACGACGCCTGTCCCTCGATGGTGTGAGGTTCCCACGCTTCCTGAGTCGATCCTTGACGATCCAGGAACGTTCCACAGGTCCTCAGGTGTCGTGAAGCCTTCGCGTCCTCGCCGTTCCAATCCCTGAGATACAGCTACCCCAATTCTGGTTCATCAATGGGCACTGAGCTAATCTCTATTTTCCCACACTCGCCCCTTCCACAAGGCGTTGCTCCTTGTCCTAGGAACAGTGTCGTCCTTCCAAAACCCTCAGTGGATGTGACCCAGTCACAGCTAGGCCTGCCCGCCACACCTTTCCAGGCCCTCAACGTCCAGCGTCGCCGCCCAGCGTCGTCGCCGAATATTTTCCAAGTTTGGCACTCTTTCGCTCAATAAACTTGGTTCCTTTTTGCTTCCCAGAAGCGCGGGGTCTCCAATACATAAGATGTGCTGCGATAGCTAGCTCTAATGCACTAAGAAAGGCTTGTAGAGCCTCAAATCCTTGAGAGCTGACCGAGGTGCGTCCTCTCGCCTTCACGGTCAGGTCAACTCTGACGTTGGCGCCGCCCGGGGCACTCGGTGACGTCATGGTGGGCTCTGATTGGTCGCCCGCGACCAAAGTCGGCCAATCCGCGATCGGCTAGTGTCCCTTCCAAAACGTCATATCTGCAGCAGGGGATACTCTTTCAATTTATATCAAGGCGCCAATTCCCCTTACTTACCACTTATAATGTAAATTTCTCCCTTTACTGGCAGCCGGTCTGGTCGCCACACATACCAATAGACTTCCCTGTACCTCAGAGAAACATTAGGGAGAGTTGATATGACTCTTAAAGCCGGCAAACGAAAGAAATAGGAGAGGGCACCGTAACAATCACCACCACTACACCACCACCACACTACACCACCACTACACCACACCACCACTACACCACACACCTAACAAACCAACACAAAGTATTGGTCTAACATACATAAACACAATAAAATAATTTCTCTTCAATGTGTCAACTTTTTTTTGAACTCGTGTTAACTCAAATTATTTTCCGTTTTCTTAAACAATTTATTTTAAAGCTGTTGCAATATGCACTTAATTAAAGTATTTTCAATACATACAGAGCGTACGATTGTTAGTGAAAATGACCTCAATGACACTTTCATCAATTTTAACGAAACTGTCCAATCAAAACAGGAATTTTCTGTGTTCTAAATTTTCTGTTTTAAAATTTCTGTGTTATAAATCATGTATAAATTAACATGATTATATTTTAACATACTGTGATTATTTAAGCGATTAGATTAGGTTAGGTGTTCAGGTTCTGTTGGTAATTATTTTTCATTTGTAGTCGTGGGATGAAGCATTTACAGTCTTGCGATTCGAACAGAGGTCGTCGGCGAAGCACTGTTCGAAAATATTCGAAGGTCTTTAATTGCGAGTCGTGTGTAAAGCCAACCCGTCCTTAGACCAAGTCCATTCCATCCAGCGGTCGACCCCAAAGATGCATTCATCCATTTTAACCTGCTGTTCATTCAAAACAGGAATTTTATCAAATATAAATTATCATTATTATATAAGCATATTGTGCATAATTAGGCCCCTGGGTTAGGTTAGTTTAGATGTTAAGGTTCTGTTGGCGATTGTTTGTAGTACGTGGGTGAAGCATTTACAGCGTTGTGGTTCGAACAATAGTCGTCAGCGAAGCACTTGTTCCGGAAGTGTTCAGACGTCATCAGTTGTGTGTTGTGTGTAAACCATTTTCCGTACATAAACAAGAGGGTTTGGTGGGTGGATGGAATTTTGTCTTTGTTGATGAGGTCGGGCTGTGATGAGGTCGGGCTGTGATGAGGTTGGGCTGTGATGATGTCGGGCTGTGATGAGGTTGGGCTGTGATGAGGTTGGGCTGTGATGAGGTCGGGCTGTGATGAGGTTGGGCTGTGATGAGGTCGGGCTGTGATGAGGTCGGGCTGTGATGAGGATGGACTGTGATGAGGTCGGGCTGTGATGAGGTTGGGCTGTGATGAGGTTGGACTGTGATGAAGTCGGGCTGTGATGAGGTCGGGCTGTGATGAGGTCGGGCTGTGATGAGGTCGGGCTGTGATGTGGACGGGCTGTGATGAGGACGGGCTGTGATGAGGATGGGCTGTGATGAGGACGGGCTGTGATGAGGTCGGGCTGTGATGAGGTCGGGCTGTGATGAGTACGGGCTGTGATGAGGTCGGGCTGTGATGAGGACGGGCTAATATACAAGCCCAAACGTAACAGCTTAAACAGACCTCTCCAAGACGTAATACAGTGCTCTTTTGCTTACAAGCTCCACTACTTGCTATTCACAGCCCCAAAGAGTGTTGCATTTCTTCCCAAACACAGTGTCACGACCCTGGGTTCTCCAGTGGAAACCAGAGGTCAAAATTGACCTATTAAACTTTCTAGTAGTACAGTTGAGTGCATCTCGAACGGCAATTGTTTGTATCTTCCCTGCCAGACGTAAGACTATTATTGTTTCTCAAAGAGCATTTAAAGACTGAGCTGGGGGTTGATTATTAAATAATAACATAGGCACCAACTTTGCTTACTAATACTTTCTAATCATTCATAAAGTAACAATACGTTGCATAGGGGAAGATCTTTAATGTGCTTAGCGGCACGATCAATTAGGCTCCTTCCGGCACCACGACATGAGGGAGGCCAGCTGGTCGCTAGGAGCTCTCTCTTCTCTGGCTGGCGTTCGTGCGGACGAGACCTACTCTGTGGCTGCACCCCTAATCTCCTCCCTTCTCCTCTTACTTATTTCCCTTACCCTAAGTTCCTGTACCCTTAAGTTAAGTATTATATGGTGTTAAGTGTGCCTACTCTGGTAGTAAATATTGGTGAGACCTGGGGATAGTATTTGCCAGTGTTTTGGGTACCCCTAAGTGTTGTGTTTTGTATTAGGGTACCACATGGTCTCACTACCCTAAGCTGCATCCAGCTTCAGTGCTTATCCAGTAGTACTTTACCCTAGCTTGTTATTAGTGTAAACCTTATATCCTGCCTAGGTGGACCAAGGCTTTTAACGTAAGATAGTGTGGTAAAGTTATTATTATTGTTATTGGTGTGAGTGTATATGGGGAGTTGTTAAGGGGTTAATAAATAAGTACATGAATTACAGAGTATCCCTTCTTCCAGTGTGGGAGTGCGTTGATCAACCCTTAGACTAACATATATGGTCTAGTAGCAAGTTATTACTACTGTGGATAGTTTATTTTGGGGGCCGGGCCTTTTAGCTCTCCCATATTTGATACTCTGTCTTCTAACTACCCTTACCCCTTAATAGTACCAGTCCCCCATAGAAGCCCCACACATATTATTTGTAACAAGTGGGGGCCTGTCCGGGATGAACATTATAAGTGTAAAAAATTAGATTCTTGAGTGCCAAAACTAAAATTTTTTATTTCCGCAGAACGGTTGTGTGCTAGCCTAGGGTCCAGCTCATCTAGCAAAGGACATTCTTGCACTGACTGGACACCCAGCTGGATCCCTTCACGATTAAGGTTAGTGTGGCCTTGTGTTAGGGGCCGTGCAAATTTTTGTTTTCCAATTTTTATTTTTTTATTTTTTCTTTGGCTGGGAGCTAAAATTATTAGTGATGGCTTCTGAAATGCAGAGACTGGCAAGCGAGCCTTCAGTGGTAGAGATAAAGAAACTTAAAAAGTCTAATTTAGTATTGTTAGGCAAGGAATTTGGCCTAGAATTAAATGACGCGGATAAAAAGTGGACTTTGGTGAATGAAATATTACAACATTGTATTGATGAAGAACTATTGGCAAGTGATACACCTTTATGCCAGCCTAGCCAAGCAGAAAGTGCAACTCATAGGGATAGAGAATTAGCTTTAGAGTTAGCAAAAATAAAATTAGAGGAGCAAAGACTCAAAACCGAGGAGGCTAGAATTAGAGCGAATGCCACTGGACCTCCACCTGCCGGGGATTCAAACCCCAGGCATTATGAGAAAAAGCATAATTTGCCTGAATTTTCCGAGTCAGACCCTGAAAGGTTTTTCAACCATTTTCAGAGATTGGCCATGTCCATGAACTGGCCAAAGGAAGAGTGGGTGAAAATCCTACAGGGAAGACTTAGGGGTAAAGCACAAGATATTTTTATAAACATGCCTGACGACGAGTGTTTCGAATATGATAAAGTCAGGGAATGTATTTTGCGGGCATATGAAATTACTCCTGAAGCTCACCGCCAAGTTTATCGTAACCTTAGGCCTACTCACAACCAACCGCTCACTGAATTTGTGAATGATCAAATTCGATTGTTTGATAGATGGATTCGCTCGGCGAAAGCCGAAACATACGAGGCTCTCAGGAACTTAATTTTAATGGAGCATTTTATAGATATTATGCCAGAGAATGTTTCACAGTACATTAAAGGAAGGATAGAGTTAAATTCTAAAATAGGGGATTTGGCCAAGTTGGCAGAAAACTACCAATTGGCGGGCAAAAGGCCCAATAAAAATAATTATACCCCACAGAGTAGCAAAACTTATACCCACAGCCAGTCCAGACCAGCTCATTCTAACCCTTTACCTAATGCACCTTCTGTTTCAGACATAACTAACCCTGTTAAAGTGTCTAGCCCCACGGCACCTAAGGGTGAACCGAAGGGTAATTCTGTTAGTAATGTCTCTTCTCCCCGACGTTTTTGTGGTCACTGTAATCGTCCAAACCACACTATTAGCCGTTGTTGGCAACTGTACCCGGAAAAAAGACCCAATGCTCTAGTTGTGACACAGGGCTTGAGGCCTTCGGAAGGGTTAGGGAGTAAGACCTCCAACCCACAGTGGTTGGACTTGCTTACCCCATTCTTATCGAAAGGGAGACTACTTTTGTCTGAGGGTTCTTCCTGGAAGGACATGGTGATCTTCCGAGACACCGGTACCATCCAGACTTTAATTTTAGAGAGTGCGTTGCAAGGTGCCAACACTCTCGACACTGGAGAGGTGGTACTGGTCGAGGGTGTCACTAGTGATACTTGAGCAGTACCCCTCCATAAGGTTACCCTGGAATCTGATTTCCACAAGGGTGTTTGTACAGTCGGAGTCACTTCATACCTACCTTTCCCTAATGTTGATGTAATAGTTGGTAATGATTTAGCAGGGGATAAGGTAGGGGACTCCAGACTGCCTATTATGTTGCCTACCCCTAAGGTTTGCCTGGATCCACCCGCCGCAGAGGATAATGTTGTGTACCCTGCGTGCGCGGTGACCAGGTCTATGGGACTTAAATGTAAGGGCAGCCCTGTGCTTGCCAAGGTGGTAAATCCCGAGGTCACGAGGAGCTTTCCGAGTGGTGAAAACCAAGTGGACCTCGCGGACACATTCATGGCCCGACTCGATGACGTGGCCGAGGACATTGTGGAGAGCCTGCCACCGCCATCTACCGAGAGTAGTGGGGAGGTGGAGGAGAACACTGTTGAGCCTCGGCCAATGGCATCTGACCAAGGCCAAGATGTCTCCTTGAGTGAGTTACAGAAAGCTGACCCCACTCTTGCAGATTGTCATGAAACAGCCGTCTCTATGGAGGAAATTGTAGACGCAGCAACTGGGCACTACTACAATGATCGGATTTTGATGAGAAAATGGAGACCACAGAGTGCTCCCTTGTCAAATGAGTGGGAGGTAGTCCACCAGGTTATGTTGCTGACCTGCTATAGAGAAAGAGTTTTGACAGCTGCTCATGATGATCCTATGGGGGGACATCAAGGTATAAATATTACATATCACAAAATTTTAAAGTATTTTTTCTGGCCCAAGCTGAAAAGCGATGTGGCAAAATTTTGTAATGCGTGTATTGTTTGTCAACTGGTTGGGAAACCAAACCAGACTCCACTTAAAGCTCCTCTAAGGCCTATTGTCGTGCCAGAGGAACCATTTTCTCATGTGGTAATGGACTGTGTTGGACCATTACCTAGAACTAAGTCTGGTAATATTTACCTAATCACGATGATGTGTATCACTACTCGTTACCCAGAGGCATTTGCTGTAAGGAACATCCGAGCAACAACTGTTGTTGCTCGTATGTTGCAATTTTTTTCCACTTTTGGACTGCCTCGGGTCGTGCAAACTGACAATGGTACTAATTTTAAGTCTGATGTTTTTGAGCAATTTTGTAAGGAACATGGAATAACTCATAAGGTTTCCAGCACATACCATCCACAGAGTCAGGGGGTAATTGAACGTTTCTATCTAACTCTGAAGCAGATGTTGAAGACATCGTGCGAGAGTTCCCACACCTTCTGGGATGAGAATTTACCGTATGTTTTGTTTGCGGCTAGAGAGGGATTACAAAGTTCACTGGGCTGTTCTCCTTTTGAGTTAGTCTTTGGCCATAAAGTTCGTGGACCCTTGCAAATGTTACAGGAGAATCTGTTAGGGAACGTAACGTTAACCGAAGGTTCGGCTTTCTTTGCGCAACAC
This sequence comes from Procambarus clarkii, assembly GCF_040958095.1. Taxonomy (NCBI): domain Eukaryota; kingdom Metazoa; phylum Arthropoda; class Malacostraca; order Decapoda; family Cambaridae; genus Procambarus; species Procambarus clarkii. The sequence continues at coordinate 9,552,399 of NC_091170.1, forward strand.
CACCAGAGACTCAAGGACTGCAAGGCGGCTGCATTAAAGTATCTTGGCAAGGCCCAAGAAAAGATGAAAGAACGTAACGATGCTAAATCTAAGTTACGGGTATTTCAGCCTGGCGACCCTGTCCTGGTATTAAAGCCTCGACTAGGGAACACTATGTCCCACAAGTACGAAGGCCCCTACATTGTGACAGAAAAGACTGGGGACCTCACGTACAAAGTGAGGCACTCTGACAAACGTAACCAGGTAATGCTCATATATGTAAATCGACTGAAGAAGTTCCAGGGCCCCAGGCCCATTGCACTAACCAATGTTTCCATTTCCAGTGAGAGAGGGGATGATTGTTCTGGGGACCCAACTAATCTCATTTTAAATAATTCTAGTTCTGTGAATGCTGTGGAGGAGGGACTGTCCCATTTGCAGATGGCCCAACGTGAAGAGGTGCAGTCGTTGGTTGATGAATTCTCCAGTCTGTTCGGGGAGGTCCCGACCCAGACTGATGCCATTTGTCATGATGTCGAGTTGACGGACTACACTCCCATTCGCCTTCAACCCTATCGGATGAGTCCAGAAAAGAAGGCCATCGTACGGAAGGAGGTCGACTTCTTGCTCCAGCACGGCCTCATCCGGCCGAGCCAGGGCTCTTGGTGCTCGCCCTGCCTTTTCGTCCCCAAACCAGACGGCTCCTGGCGATTACGCACCGACTATCGGCAGCTCAACAAGGTGACCATTGTGGATGCCTATCCGCTGCCCCTCCTCGAGGACTGCATCGACGAGTTGGGAAATGCCAAGTACGTTTCGAAATTCGACCTCTCGAGGGGGTATTATCAAATCCCACTCACTGAACGTGCTAAACAGCTAACGGCGTTTGTGACACCCGAGGGTGTTTTTGAGTATCAAGTGTTACCGTTTGGCTTGCGTAATGCTCCTGCCACGTTCCAGAGACTCATGAACTCTCTACTCGCTAAGGTGCCAAATTGTCGGGCGTATTTAGATGATATCGTGCTGTTTGACAGTAATTGGACTGACCACATAGCTAGGTTACGCCAGTTGTTTGCCATCTTGAAAAGGGCAAATCTTACCTTAAATGCTAAAAAGTGTCATTTTGGCCAAGGCACAGTGACGTACCTCGGTTATGAAGTGGGCCAAGGAAAAGTGTTACCTCGGCAAGATAAAATCAGTGCCATTCTGGAGTATCCAGTACTAAAGTCTAAAAAGGACGTTCAAAGATTTATCGGTATGTGTGCGTACTATCGACGTTTTTGTCAGAACTTTTCCAGTGTTGCCACTCCTCTCACAGACTTGTTGCGGAAAGCCGTTAAATTTAAGTGGTCATCAGACTGTGCAGAGGCATTTAAAAATTTGAAATTGATCTTAGCTTCCGCCCCAGTGCTTGCTAGTCCAAGGTTCGACCGACCGTTTAAAATTCATGTTGACGCGTCTGACTCGGGTGCTGGTGCAGTGTTGTTGCAAACTGGGGATGATCAGGTGGAACACCCAGTATATTATTACTCTGTGAAATTCGACAAGGCGCAACGCAATTATTCAGTGGTAGAAAAAGAGGCGTTGGCGCTAGTGTTAACATGTAAAAAGTTTGAAGTTTACCTCACAGGTAATATAGTGGAAGTGTACACGGACCATAACCCACTAGTCTTCCTGACTCAGGTGAAGGGTAAGAATAAACGCATCCTCAGGTGGGCGTTGTACCTACAGGACTTCAATCTTTCCATTACCCACCTACCGGGCAGACTCAACGTGATAGCCGACGCTCTGTCCCGGTTGACTGAATAACATTCATCTGAGCCACAGAAAGCCATTTACCAACTGTCATGCTTTAGTTAATTTTTTTTTTAGGTTCTCCTGTGACATTAAATATTCCGTGTCCAATTTATTTACTTCCCTGTTCTTTTATTTTTTTTGTGTATGTTTTTTTTTTCAGAGAACTCCTTTGTATTTTTTTTTTGCAGAGAAATTGTTTTTGATTGATTTTTTGTTTTTGTCATATGTTTTTTCTTTTTATTCTCTGTATACTCTTACAAAAAAAATATGACTACTATTCTAGTAGTCACATTTTTTTTTCTCTGAAGGGGGGAGGAGTGTCACGACCCTGGGTTCTCCAGTGGAAACAAGAGGTCAAAATTGAGCTATTAAACTTTCTAGTAGTACAGTTGAGTGCATCTCGAACGGCAATTGTTTGTATCTTCCCTGCCAGACGTAAGACTATTATTGTTTCTCAAAGAGCATTTAAAGACTGAGCTGGGGGTTGATTATTAAATAATAACATAGGCACCAACTTTGCTTACTAATACTTTCTAATCATTCATAAAGTAACAATACGTTGCATAGGGGAAGATCTTTAATGTGCTTAGCTGCACGATCAATTAGGCTCCTTCCGGCACCACGACATGAGGGAGGCCAGCTGGTCGCTAGGAGCTCTCTCTTCTCTGGCTGGCGTTCGTGCGGACGAGACCTACTCTGTGGCTGCACCCCTAATCTCCTCCCTTCTCCTCTTACTTATTTCCCTTACCCTAAGTTCCTGTACCCTTAAGTTAAGTATTACATGGTGTTAAGTGTGCCTACTCTGGTAGTAAATATTGGTGAGACCTGGGGATAGTATTTGCCAGTGTTTTGGGTACCCCAAAGTGTTGTGTTTTGTATTAGGGTACCACATGGTCTCACTACCCTAAGCTGCATCCAGCTTCAGTGCTTATCCAGTAGTACTTTACCCTAGCTTGTTATTAGTGTAAACCTTGTATCCTGCCTAGGTGGACCAAGGCTTTTAACGTAAGATAGTGTGGTAAAGTTATTATTATTGTTATTGGTGTGAGTGTATATGGGGGGTTGTTAAGGGGTTAATAAATAAGTACATGAATTACAGAGTATCCCTTCTTCCAGTGTGGGAGTGCGTTGATCAACCCTTAGACTAACATATATGGTCTAGTAGCAAGTTATTACTACTGTGGATAGTTTATTTTGGGGGCCGGGCCTTTTAGCTCTCCCATATTTGATACTCTGTCTTCTAACTACCCTTACCCCTTAATAGTACCAGTCCCCCATAGAAGCCCCACACATATTATTTGTAACACACAGAGAGAGAGGAATGTAGAGATCAATAATTATCCAATTATTGCTGATTATTTGTTAGCGTTAAGGATTAAGTGAACAGCGGCTGTTGATAACTAATTCCCGACACCTGAATCCTCATTAACCGCGTTAAATGAGCTGACAACATCACTTAAACCTGCTGGTCTTTGAAGCCTTTGCATAGAGTCATCTTCATGCATAATAATATAATTTGAATCAAGCTGATGTGGTTTTCCTTTCATACAGCTCTGCTACAGCAGAATAGTAAAATTACAGCTGTAGTCACAAGTGTAATACGTTAGACTGTATTTACGTCTGGCAATTAAGAGCAGCTATATGTTAAAATCTTGAATTCAAGGCTGTAATTTCCTCTGTAGTAGATTTCAAAATGTAATCACAGATTCATTATAATTAGGATCTAGAAAGCTTGACACACAACATAGGGACAAAGATGGGGACAAACTTGAACATTTCGTCCTAAACCGTACGCCAATTTTATCGTTTAAATGTACATCTCAGATAACATTCCGTGACCAGACTTTGTTGTGTCTGATAAAATACCTGAACTTCAGAAATTGTATTAGTATTGGGTTTATAATAGATTACATTAATTACAAATAAATTATAACATATTATTCAGAGGTATAAATAGAAATTATAATTGTTTAATTTAGTCTATAATATCCATCATAAAGTAATTAATGTTTAACTGTTAGATAAAACAATTACACCGTATGTTAATCTAACCACTGTAATTACAATGAAAATAGTATTTCACTGTAAAATATGCATAATATATATATATATATATATATATATATATATATATATATATATATATATATATATATATATATTAGTATATTTTGGTAGCAGTCTTTCCTGTCGACATATATTATTAAATATGACCGAAAAAGTAAGATTAATAATTCTAACACGAATTTTCTCAATCTTTCGTACATTTCTTTTCACTGTTGGTGGTAATTCAAAAATCAATTCTCCAAAATTCATTTTTATTTCTAGTCTGACACGACACTTGAGCGCGTTTCGTAAAACTTATTACATTTTCAAAGACTTTAGTTACACATACACAACTGAATAGAACTTACACATCTCCGATTTGTTTATATCTACATTTGAGTGAGGTGGATGGGGTGAGGTGGTATTTAATAGGGTATTAATTTCATCAACACAAGACAGAACACGAAACAATGGGTATTGAATAGAAGTGATTGTAGAAAGCCTATTGGTCCATATTTCTTGATGCTTCTATATTGGAGCGGAGTCTTGAGGTGGGTAGAATATAGTTGTGCATTAATTGGCTGTTGATTGCTGGTGTTGACTTTTTAATGTGTAGTGCCTCGCAAACGTCAAGCCGTCTGCTATCGCTGTATCTATCGATGATTTCTGTGTTGTTTACTAGGATTTCTCTGGCGATAGTTTGGTTGTGGGAAGAGATTATATGTTCCTTAATGGAGCCCTGTTGCTTATGCATCGTTAAACGCCTAGAAAGAGATGTTGTTGTCTTGCCTATATACTGGGTTTTTTGGAGCTTACAATCCCCAAGTGGGCATTTGAAGGCATAGATGACGTTGGTCTCTTTTAAAGCGTTCTGCTTTGTGTCTGGAGAGTTTCTCATGAGTAGGCTGGCCGTTTTTCTGGTTTTATAGTAAATTGTCAGTTGTATCCTCTGATTTTTGTTTGTAGGGATAACGTTTCTATTAATAATATCTTTCAGGACCCTTTCATCCGTTTTATGAGCTGTGGAAAAGAAGTTCCTGTAAAATAGTCTAATAGGGGGTATAGGTGTTGTGTTAGTTGTATCAGTGAAAAGAGAAATGTACGAAAGATTGAGAAAATTCGTGTTAGAATTATTAATCTTACTTTTTCGGTCATATTTAATAATATATATATATATATATATATATATATATATATATATATATATATATATATGTATATATATATATATATATATATATATATATATATATATATATATATATATATATATATATATATATATATATATATGTTGTGACGATAATCTCTTTCAAGAGAGATTGAGCCTGCTTTTCCCTATATCAGTCACGTCATTCTACAAGTACAAGATGCTACATTCAAGATACTTCCACCAGTAGCACAAAACGTTTTGACCAGGAAGCAAAGCGTACCTTGCACCACCCGACATGCCGGCTCATCGCCCGTCGTCAACGAGCTAACTACCCATTCTCCGCCTGCCTGCTCCTGATTGGCTGGTGTATCGCCGACAGCACACCTGCACCTGCACTCACGCCCTCTACCTGAGTCGACATCTGGGCCAGCTCAAGCCGTCCTCCTCAGAATATTCCTGTGCTCTTAGAAGTTGACATCTCTGGTATACTAAGCTCTGGCTGTCGTATACTAAGGGAGGTAGAAGCTATAGCCAATATTCTCAGCACCTGATTATTATTGCATTGCACATTATTTTATTGTAGCGTAAATTTTCATATCTAGTAATTATTCATGTTGTTTTGTTTGTTGACTTGTTTTGAATTTTACGTAAGCCAAGGGATTGTCTTTGTTCATATTTTGTTTTCTAAAGTAATTAAAATTTCAGTGTTTATATTTTGTGTTTTGCGTGTCTTTCCATTACTTTACCACAGACAAACAGGCAAGCAGTCTCTTTTTTTCTTGTAAGTGTGACCAGGCATTGACACCTGCCATTGGAGGACTGCCGAACATCAACACTCCAACACTTTACCGTCACAATGTATATATATATATATATATATATATATATATATATATATATATATATATATATATATATATATATATATATATATATATATATATACATATATATGTGTGTGTAATATCAGATTTTATACCACAATGAAGACAACCACATAATCCAACTCTGCACCACTTTAAAGCTCCCTACACATTACACACATGCGCCACAATTCTCATTAATACACATGCAAAAAAATAGCTTCTCCCCTTACACTCCCCACCTTTCGTAAAGAATCTATGATAACCAGTCCTGTGTACATTATATGCTCCCCCTCCCCCCTGCTAATACAATATCCTGGGTTAAAAATAGGGGAGGCGAGTGTGTGTGTGTGTGTGGTGGAGGGCTGCTTCGCTTCGTCTCATATTGAACCATAAACTACAGAGAGAGAGAGAGAGAGAGAGAGAGAGAGAGAGAGAGAGAGAGAGAGACAGACCTACCTCCCCTTGGCTCCACGTCACTTATAAAAATTTAAGTAACCTTAGAACACTGCATTACTAATCATTTTAAACATCAGTATTTGATTATTTTTTTCCATAAGGGATTGATGTATATGTGGTGTTCAGTCAGTACTCTCAAATACATCTCTTCTATATGTTTACTGATTCGACCAGTCCGTTACAAATGCGACCTATTAGTATAACTTGTTGTTGTTTAAGATTCGCTACTTGGAACAAAAAGTTCCAAGTAGCACGGGCTATGGTGAGCCCGTAGCAGTATTAGTATAACTTGAAGCATGGTAGTATAGACTTTTTATTGTCCATCGGCACTGATAAATTGGGAGGTCTGTGTGGATTAGTACCATTTTGGTGGGACGAAGCTCTTCCATTTTTTTGCTGAACGACAAATCAAGAGAACGGGGCCGCACGGCCAAGTATGTATACATTCATACACATTCAAAAATATACAATAAAATACACGATACAATAGTCTTGTATATAAAACAAGGGAGCAGCTCAGAAGGCAAACATGTCAGGAGATGAAAGGCATAACTTGGCAAGCGGAATAAATAGTAAAAGTTTTTATTGCTTTTGCCTTAAAAGCTGCCTTGGGGAGGGGGGGAGTGGTCGTCATTATTGCTTCAGAGTTGTGTTCATTTATCCACCGTGTGTCTATTTTATGTATCCAGGACACACACTTCTCATCCCACGGGACGATGACCACAGTGTCGTAATATGTTCTTCACACACACACACACACACACACACACACACACACACACAAACACACACACACACACACACACACACACACACACACACACACACTTACACACACACACACACACACACACACACACACACACACACACACACACACACACACACACACACACAAGGATGAACTATTCAACACTGGAGGGACGTGAACAAGGGGCAACCCGTTCTCGCACTTTCTTACAGTCAATATTGACTTATTAAATACGTGCATATGTGACATTCTAAACATACTAGTATACCTTGAAAAGCTTCATAGAAAACACCGACCTTACCTAACCTTCTTAGTATGTTAAGATAAGCACCTTATTGCTTCGTAATTACAATTATTACTTAACCTATACCTATAATATGTTAAGTAATAATTGTAATTACTAAGCAATAAGATGCTTATCTTAACATACTAAGAAGGTTAGCTAAGGTCGGTGTTTTCTATGAAGCTTTTCAAGGTAAACTAGTATGTTTAGTATGTCACATATGCACGTATTTAATAAGTCAATATTGACTATACGAAAGTGCGAGAACGGGTTGCAAGGGGACACAGGTGGAAGCTGAGTACCCAAATGAGCCACACACACACACACGAACGGCATTCAGAAACTTGTGTAAAGAATCATTCAGAACTTTGTATACCACATATGTCAGGCCAATCCTGGAGTATGCAGCCCCAGCATGGAGTCCATATCTAGTCAAGGATAAGACTAAACTGGAAAAGGTTCAAAGGTTTGCCACCAGACTAGTACCCGAGCTGAGAGGTATAAGCTACGAGGAGAAACTACGGGAATTAAACCTCACTTCGCTGGAAGACAGAAGAGTTAAGGGAGACATGATCACCACATTCAAGATTCTGAAGGGAATTGATAGGGTAGATAAAGACAGTCTATTTAACACAAGGGGAACACGCACAAGGGGACACAGGTGGAAACTGAGTGCCCAAATGAGCCACAGAGATATTAGAAAGAACTTTTTTAGTGTCAGAGTGGTTGACAAATGGAATGCATTAGGAAGTGATGTGGTGGAGGCTGACTCCATACACAGTTTCATGTGTAGATATGATAGAGCCCAATAGGCTCAGGAATCTGTACACCTGTTGATTGACGGTTGAGAGGCGGGACCAAAGAGCCAGAGCTCAACCCCCGCAAACACAACTAGGTGTGTACAACTAGGTGAGTACACACGTACCTATTTGAATAGATAGAAACTGCCTATTTGAATACGTCCACGAATTTGCAATAATGAAAATCCATTTGGTGAGTACACTCACTCATATCTATCATGAGATATGCACTCATCTCTATCATGTAGATATGGCAGAGCCACGTGGGCTCAGGAATCTGTGCACCAGTTGATTGACAGTTGAGAGGCGGGATCAATGAGCCAGAGCTCAACCCCCGCAAGCACAACTAGATGAGTGCATCTAGTAGAGTACTCACACACACCTGCGGGGTCCAAGAGCTAGAGCTGGATCCTACAGGCAAAAATATGTGAGAACACACACACACACACACACACACACACACACACACACACACACACACACACACACACACACACACACACACACACACACACACACTTATGTCAGGAGAATTGCCCAGTTGCTGGAAGAAGGCAAATGTCGTGCCGATCTTCAAGAAAGGAGATAGAGAGGAGGCACTTAACTACAGACCTGTATCACTGACAAGCATCCCCTGTAAAATACTGGAAAGAATAATTAGGCTACGACTGGTTGCACACCTGGAGAACATTAGGTTTGTGAACAAACATCAACATGGGTTCTGGACAGGGAAATCGTGCCTAACAAACCTTCTGGAATTCTATGATAAAATAACGAGGATAAGACAGGACAGAGATGGTTGGGCAGACTGCATATTTCTGGACTGCCAAAAAGCCTTTGATACAGTACCGCACATGAGACTGCTGTTCAAGCTCGAGAGGCAGGCGGGGGTGGGGGGAAAGGTCCTAGAATGGATAAGGAACTACCTAACAGGAAGGAGCCAAAGAGTTACGGTAAGGGGCGAGAAGTCGGACTGGCGAACAGTAACAAGTGGAGTACCACAAGGATCGGTGCTGGGACCAATTCTATTTCTTGTATATGTTAACGACATGTTTACAGGCGTAGAGTCCTACATGTCGATGTTTGCGGATGATGCAAAGTTGATGAGAAGAGTTGTGACAGATGAGGATTGCAGGATCCTCCAAGAGGACCTGAACAGATTGCAGAGATGGTCAGAGAAATGGCTACTAGAATTCAACACGAGCAAATGTAAAGTTATGGAAATGGGACTAGGAGATAGGAGACCAAAGGGACAGTACACAATGAAGGGGAACAGCCTACCTGTAACGACGCGTGAAAGAGACCTGGGGGTGGACGTAACACCTAATCTATCTCCTGAGGCACATATTAATAGGATAACGACAGCAGCGTACTCTACACTGGCAAAAGTTAGAACATCATTCAGAAACCTAAGTAAGGAGGCATTTAGGGCGCTTTACACTGCCTACGTAAGGCCAGTCTTAGAGTATGCCGCCTCATCATGGAGTCCCCATCTGAAGAAGCATATAATGAAACTGGAAAAGGTTCAGAGGTTTGCAACGAGACTCGTCCCAGAGCTACGAGGGATGGGGTATGAAGAGCGCCTGAGGGAACTGTGCCTTACGACACTAGAAAGAAGAAGGGAGAGGGGGGACATGATAGGAACGTATAAGATACTCAGAGGAATTGACAGAGTGGACATAGACGAAATGTTCACACGGAATAGTAACAGAACGAGAGGACATGGATGGAAGCTTGAAACTCAGATGAGTCACAGAGATGTAAGGAAGTTTTCTTTTAGCGTGAGAGTAGTGGGGAAATGGAATGCACTTCAGGAACAGGTTGTGGAAGCAAATACTATTCATAATTTTAAAACCAGGTATGATAGGGAAATGGGACAGGAGTCATTGCTGTAAACAACCGATGCTCGAAAGGCGGGATCCAAGAGTCAATGCTCGATCCTGCAAGCACATATAGGTGAGTACATATAGGTGAGTACACATGCCTTCCAGACTTGAACTCTGACAAATGCAAGACTACAAGGAGATGGAGCAATGGGAGATCACATATATCGGACACGATGAAGGGAAGGCAACTTCCAACAAATGAAAAAAAAGAGAAATAGATTTAATAGTGAACACAACCCAAGTTCAAGTAAGTAAATTGAGAAAAAGAAGTACATCTCAAACGGACAGAGTAGCTTTGGCTATTTCTACCTTCGTATACAACCCAAGATCTATCGCCAGAGGCACACATTAGCATGATAACAAGAGCAGCATCTGTCATACTGGCAAACGTCTGGTTTTATCCTTCAGCAACCTGGACAAAAGATCTCTTCCGGCTTCTCTTCACATCTTTTGAAAGACCTGTTAATGAGTATGCTGCCTCAGCATGGAACCCCGTCTAAAGAATTACAAAACAAAACTAGAAAACGTTAAAATATATATATATATATATATATATATATATATATATATATATATATATATATATATATATATATATATATATATATATATATATATATATATATATATATATACCTCAAGGCTCGTTCCTGAGCTATGAAGAATGACTGAGGGAACTGCCTCTCAATACAGTGGAAGAAAGAAGGAATATGCGGACATGATAACGACATACAAGATACAAAGGGGTTCTAACAAAGTAGATACAGAAGAGGAACAGCAAATTAAGGAAGAGTAAAACGAGAGAACATAATTGGAAACTGAAATAGCAGATGGCGGAAAAACCCAGTACTCGATGATGCTATTGTTATTATTGTTTTATAAATAAATTGTTGTTTATAAATATTATCTTATGCTTTTATTTTAAATACGAATGTAACCGGAAAACTGCATTGATTTCTTATATTTTATGCCTAAAATTTTAGTAAATATATATAAAAAAATTGTGAGAAAAAGGAAAATTATTTTTTCAAATAGTTTATGACCATATCAAGATTATTCCTCGAAATTCAACTTTGTGAATAAAAGCATTTTACGACATTCATCACAAAAATTATATGTTTTTGGACTAAATATATTCCGCCGGAAAATATTTAGATTTTTCTTCATTGTATAATATTTCGAACTCCTAGAATAGATAAATATAGATGAATGGCTAATAAAGTAATATATTTCCGTACGAGTATTATTAGTATTATCTGGAACTAGAATTATAATGGTGTCATGAGGGAGAATTAGAGACCCGAATTATAGATGATTTGAGCCATAAGTAGGAATTAAAGACCAGAATTATAGATAATTTGAGCCATGAGCAAGAATTAAAGACCAGAATTATAGATAATTTGAGCCATGAGTAAGAATTAAAGACCAGAATTATAGATGATTTGAGTCATGAGTGAAAATTGTAGCTTAGATTTATGATTAGAGTTGTGTGAGTTCCCTAGAGTGCAATTAACTGTTATAACTCTACATAATACACTCACATAGAGTTCATTTGGCCTCTATAAGCTCAGGTAGCTGTATGACGTAACCTTAAATTCCGTTCTAAGGGTTTGTGGGCAATAGATTCTCATTTTCACAGTATACGTAGATACGCCGGCAGGTGGAAGTTCTGTCTTGATAAAGAAGAACAGAAGTAACTCTTCGTCCGTTCTCTCATGATAACAGTGAACATCATTCATGTGTTTTTTTATGTTTTTTTCCTCGCGAATTTTGTCCTCTAACGGCTCTCCTTCTCACAGCTTTCCAGCATCTCTGTAGTGAAATTCCTGTGGTGTCAGGAGGCGAGGGTGGATGTCACAACCTCTCGCACAGTTCGTGATGGTTACAGCTGCAGAGACCCCTTCCCCTGGGGCTCATAACCCCCCACTAAGGCTCTTCCCACTATACCTGTATGACGCCTAGCCTGGTCATTCTCCGGCACTGTGTCATGACATAGTGCCTTGTCTTGTGTCTCGCCACTTGGGTGCACAGATTGTTCTTGCTGTCTGTCATGTTACCAGTGACGAGGGTGTCACTGTTGACACGTGCTAGTCTGCTGTTTTGGTTGTGCTACTCGTCAGCTGTTTAGCAGTTGCCTGCTTGGCGCCTTCTTTTTGATAATTACTTAATTTGCTGTTGGCTTCCAGCGTATCTGTTCTGCAACTGGTCTCTCTAATATTTTTCTTTTTTAAATTCAGAGAAAATGTCTATTTACATAAAGTCAAATTTAATCTATAAATAACATTATATATACAATTAGGTATGTAGTAAATACATAAATATATTCATCTGTATTTTGGTAATGTATGATGTTTGCTGTATCTTGACTGGAGAGCCTGTTTGAAGGGTAAATGCGGATACTGCTAATAACTGGAATTTTCAATATCATATTAAATATTACACACAGAAATCCCAATAGCGTGATGCATCAAATGAACAAATCCTCGAGGGGTAGGTCAAGTTGAACTCCCGGTTACAATTTTTTTTACCATGTCGTAGCTCAGTCGATTAAGGCACGTATAGGATCATCTCGGACGTAGGTTCGAACCCTCATCACGGGCCTTGTGGATTTGTTCACATTAAACATCTTGTGACCCATCGGACACACCAATCTCACGATTCGACAAGCGGAAAAATTTGTAGTGGTCTTAATTCTAACTAGAAGCGTACAATCCTAATGCATCTAACCTATCGTAAAACGATTAGCCGATTAGTCAATATTGCGTTATTTTTAAGTCCCTTAAAGCGTCTAATTTTAGCGCTGTGGTCGTTAACGTCAAATTTGCGGTGTAATACGTGTACATAAGATGGTGACTGGCATTTCGTGTTCCGTCCCAACGTCTGAGCGTCTTATTCAACAGCAGAGAGAGGTTAAGACGAGCCCCAGGATGAATACAAGTCCGGCTTGAGTGTGTTGACCAGTCCGGCAAGTGTATTGACCAGTGCGGCAAGTGTATTGACCAGTGCGGCAAGTGTATTGACCAGTGCGGCAAGTGTATTGACCAGTGCGGCAAGTGTATTGACCAGTCTGGCAAGTGTATTGACCAGTGCGGCAAGTGTATTGACCAGTGCGGCAAGTGTATTGACCAGTGCGGCAAGTGTATTGACCAGTGCGGCAAGTGTATTGACCAGTGTGGCAAGTGTATTGACCAGTGCGGCAAGTGTATTGACCAGTGCGGCAAGTGTATTGACCAGTCTGGCAAGTGTATTGACCAGTCTGGCAAGTGTATTGACCAGTGCGGCAAGTGTATTGACCAGTGCGGCAAGTGTATTGACCAGTGCGGCAAGTGTGTTGATCAGTCTGGTAAGAGTGTATTCCTAGAGTGACATACTCTATGGCAGAGGCTCTTAACCTTTTGATGACAACAGACCCCTCTCTGTTATCATCACCTTCTGATAACAGACTGTCGAAATCACCACCACACATCATCCCCCAGTTCTCTTAGGTACTAGTATGACTTCAAAACATGTAAACAGCTTCGTTTTACTATAAAAAAAACGGATTACTGTAAATGCGAACAGCTGAAATAAAATCATAAAGGTGTTATCTTCTTTACAGAAAAAAACGGCAAATCACAAATACAATAGCTACATAGCATTTTTTTCCGCCATTAAATCATGGAAACACTACAGTTCAAGTACGTTTATTGAGACAATAAAATAGATCTCAAAGGGATAGAGTAGCTTAGGCTATTTAATAATTTAATTTTAATCTAATAACTTATTTTCAATTATTGAGAGATCAAGTCCCATGGGGTATGGTTATCTCGTATCAAATCACATGAGTTCCAAAACTTTATGCATTAATGGTATAATCAATGAAACTTAGTTAGGACTACTAGGTAATCAATGAGATGTAGTTAGAACACCAACAACGAGATCATCCCTCAGAGTCAACAAACAGGAATATTGACTCATCATCCTAACAAGAGTATTGACTCATCAACCATATGAGTGCACTCCAGTAAATCAACTCTCAAGAGTATTAAGACACCCAGCCAAGCCGTTTGTAAAATAGTATACATTATACAACTGTATAACTTTCTCATTGTTAATAATAATACACTACTTTAATTAACTTGCTGAGATGAGAGTTCTCAAGATCCAGAGAGAGAGAGAATGCGGAATATTGCCCTTTATGCCTCCCTGGGGAGACAGACATGGGGAGGGGGGAAAGAGAGAGAAAGAGGGGAAGGGAGAGGAGATAGAGAGAAATTATGAGAGTTAATGAAAGAAGGGTAGAGAAAAGGGGAGATGCACAACTGTGGCTGAGTGCATTTAATGCATGTAAGATTATTCATGCGAGTGAGGTCAAGCGAATGTGTTTAAGCGTGTCTTGCTAGTGGGGTTCACCGAGTGGGGGTTTAGCGATTTAATTGAACCCAACTGTTGTTGGGTCCAATTAATTCACTTTTTCTCTCCTTCCCAGTCACGAATTTTGTCCTCAAAAATCGATTCGTCCTTTGAAGTATACCATTCATTAAATAAAAAACCCTTCGATCTTGTATATTTATAAACGAAAATCTTCCATTGCGTTCCCAGATTACTATTGTTGGTGGAGGAATTAGGTAGCTGTATTTTAGCCTCACTGCCCTAATGTGCCTTATTTTACCCCTCACCCCCTCTCTCCCAAGCCACAATTTTCTTGCGGGGGAACAGGTTGGGGTATGAGGCAGGCTGATGTTATATTTCCTGGGATATATTCGACAGTCAGTGCCGCTGTTATACTTGCGCCACTCTCGCCCTCTGTCTCCTTTTCTTTATTACAGTTTAAATTATAATACCTTTTTATTACATTGTATCTTGAGTATTATTTTCTTTCTCACACTCTCACTCCTTTGTGTTCTTGATTTTACACTGTTCTTTTATTTTCTACATCTAGTACACCCTTTTTTTATTCTGTATTGCCTAACCCTTTTACATTGACAGCTTATCCTTCTCCCTTTCATTTTTCTGCCATTTCTATCCCCCTTTACCATCCTCACCCTACGTACCTCCATTCCTTTCTCCCCCACACCATCCTTCCCATTTTCTAACATCACCCTACCCTTTTTCTTCCCTCTTCACACCTTCCCCCATTTTCTTCCCCACATCACTCTCTCCCCTTTTTCATTCCTCAACCCCATCCAAGCCAAGCTTTCTAGCCAGGGATAGTCCAGTTAAACCACGTGGCCAAGCCAGCATTTTGAGAGTCCAGGAACACTATATATCAAGAGTTCAAGAGTCCTCGAGTCCTTTCCAGGGGCTTTACAGTCATGTTGGCTTAACGCACTTTCCTGATGATTGTCTTCCCTGCAACGTTTTAGCAACATTTTATAGCTTTTCTAAAACGTTTTAAAAACGTTACTAATATTTTTTTGTATATATTGTGTGTTTGCTGTGATGCATCAGTAGCTTGGTGGGGGATTTCACAAAGAATAGACAGGTTTTACAGAGGAATCAACTGTGGTCCTGTAGGTGGAACATAGGTATATATAAAGGAAACTGCAAAAGTACTATTGACCTATGCAAGGCAGAAACTGTTTATGTCCACCAAACGTATTCAATGATATGTCTAACCTTCACTTGATATCCAATAATTCCATGTTTATTATGTTATCCGGTAATTTGTACCATAAATCAACAACCCTGTTTCCAAGCAGGTATTTACCCAGGTCTTACCTAAATCTAAACTTTCACAATTTATATACACTGTTTTGAGTTTTTTTATATATTTAAAACCTTATTTATTGTATCTATTCAAAGCCATACTGGTTTGGTTATTTCTTCACATATAACAAACCTTATTTGTTATACCCTTATAAAGCCATACTGGCTTGATGCTTTCTCTGCATATTATCTTCAATAATGTCACCCTATTTCCTCTCTGTCTTTTAAAGAGTGCAAATTTAGCTTTTCTTTAACTTCTCGGAAGGTTTCCGAGTGCTTGGATTACCTTTGTTATCCTTCTCTGTTTGCCTTCAATTGAGACCAAAACTGAACTACTAAATGGGATCAAACTTAACTAAATAGGATCAAACAAGGGGCATGTGAAGCTGAAAAATGTTATTAGACAGCGTGTTACTAACGCATCTAGAAATAAATCCCAATCACGTTTCTTAATCCCGTTCCTTTATACATAGGTGATATTTCAGATTGAAAGCCCAATTAATTATGAATCTTTGGTCTTTTCTCGCATTCAGACTTGACAATTTCAACTCTGTACATTTCTAACCTATTTTAAATTTAAATTATAATTATATAACTACTGACTATAGTAATTATATAACTACTGACTATAGTAATTATATAACTACTGACTATAGTAATTATATAACTACTGACTATAGTAATTATATAACTACTGACTATAGTAATTATATAACTACTGACTATAGTAATTATATAACTACTGACTATAGTTATTATATAACTACTGACTATAGTAATTATAGTTATCTAGGAACTTTATCATTATTGCCTAAGCTCAGAACTCGAGTATACTCTGAACTCTGCCCTCTAAGTTCATAAGCTCCTAACTCTACAAAAACCTAAGAACCCTTCTAGGCTCAGAGCCCAATCCCATGCCCTTCTGGGCTCACAGCTCTACCTTAAGCCTTACCCGACCCTAATCTCAGCACCTTACCCGAACCTTAAGCTCACGAAATCCACTCGTCAGGCCGGACTTATAGACAACGGCGGCCAATCTCTCTTGGAAGCCCTGAGCAGTATTTTCCAAGGTAAGGAAGGCGGATCTTTTGTCAGGATCTCAGGGAAGGAGTTTATCTTTCTTAGGGATCACCAACGTTGGCGCCAAGGAAGGAAGGAAGGAAGGAAGGAAGGAAGGAAGGAAGGAAGGAAGGAAGGAAGGAAGGAAGGAAGGAAGGAAGAGGAATGTGAGTGGGTGGAATATGGGAATGATGCGAGCAGGGTGGGGTTATGAGGGAAAAAATGAAATTGGAGGGTGGAAAAGGAAAGAAAAAATGGGATTCTGGGGATATGTATAAATGACTTTGTCTGATATTTTGATAATGGGTTGTGTTTATTTCAACGTGTTGTGTTCAGGCCATGGGTAGATTCATGCAGAGGTGGACCACCCTTCTTTTCCCCATTAGCTGACTGGCAACGTTCCAAAGGCCATCATGACCCTTCCTATTTAGAATGGTTCGTATGTCTTGCGCTTTCGGGAAGAAAGATGGCGGAATCAAACCCGTTCGTTGTGGGCAATTGTCTTCAACACCTTGTCGCTGAGGCAGCTGAAAGAATAATTCACCAGGATGCAACCGTCAGCCTGAAACCAAAACACTCTGGGGGAGGTGGGATTTCTATAATGATAGACAGCGAACTGAAACATCAGATAGATGGGAGGGGAGGTGGAACATCAGGAGAAAGGGATGACAACTGGAACATCAGATGGGGGGGGAGAACAGCTGGAACAACAAGGGAAAATGACTGCCGCTGGAAAAAAGTTGAGGAAAAAAGGACTACAGCTGGAACATTAGGAGAAAGGAAGGCCACTTGGAACACCAAGAGAAAGTAACGGCAGCTGAAGCATGCTAAGAAAATGAAGGCAGCTGGAACATCAGGGAGAGGATGGCAGCTGGAACATCAGTGGGAGGATGGCA
This sequence comes from Procambarus clarkii, assembly GCF_040958095.1. Lineage (NCBI taxonomy): Eukaryota > Metazoa > Arthropoda > Malacostraca > Decapoda > Cambaridae > Procambarus > Procambarus clarkii. Next base: position 9,570,059 of record NC_091170.1, read on the forward strand.
GCTGGAACATCAGGAGAAAGGAAGGCCACTTGGAACACCAAGAGAAAGTAACGGCAGCTGAAGCATGCTAAGAAAATGAAGGCAGCTGGAACATTAGGGGGAGGATGGCAGCTGGAACCTCAGTATGAGGATGGCAGCTGGAACATCAGGGGGAGGATGGCAGCTGGAACATCAGTGGTAGGATGGCAGCTTGAAAATCAGAGGGAGGATGGCAGCTGGAACATCAGTGGGAGGATGGCAGCTGGAACATCAGGAAAAAAGGAACGCCACTTGGAACACCAAGAGAAAATAACGGCAGCTGAAGCATGCTAAGAAAATGAAGGCAGTTGGAACATCAGTGGGAGGATGGCAGCTGGAACATCAGGGGAAGGACGGCAGCTGGAACATCAGAGGGAGGATGGCAGCTGGAACATCAGGGGGAGGATGGCAGCTGGAACATCAGGGGGAGGACGGCAGCTGCAAAATCAGGAGTAGACGGCAGCTGGAACATCAGGGGGAGGACGGCAGCTGGAACATCAGTGGGAGGATGGCAGCTGGAACATCAGGGGGGAGGATGGCATCTGGAAAATAAGGAGGAGGATGGCAGCTGGAACATCAGGGGGGAGGAATGCAGCTGGGACATCAGTGGGAGGATGACAGCTGGGACATCAGGAGGAGGATGGCAGCAGGAACGTCATGGGGAGGATGGCAGCTGGAACATAAGGGGAGGATGGGAACTGGAACATCAGAGGGAGGATGGCAGCAGGAGCATCAGGGTAACAATGGCAGCTGGAATATCAGAGGGAGGACGGCAGCTGGAACATCAGGGGGAGGACGGAAGCTGGAACATAAGGGGGAGGATAGCAGCTGGAACATAAGGGGAGGATGGGAGCTGGAACATCAGGGGGAGGATGGCTGCTGGAACATCAGAGGGAGGATGGCAGCTGGAACATCAGAGGGAGGATGGCAGCAGGAGCATCAGGGTAAGGATGGCAGCTGGAATATCAGGGGGAGGACGGCAGCTGGAACATCAGGGGGAGGACGGAAGCTGGAACATCAGGGGGAGGATGGCAGCTGGGACATGAGGGTTAGGATGGCAGCTGGGACATCAGGGGGAGGACGGCAGCTGGAACATCTGGAAGAGGATGGCTGCTGGAAGAACAGGTGGGAGGATGGCAGCTGGAACATCAGCTGGAACACGGCAGGTGGAACATCAGAGGAGGATGGCAGCTAGAACATCAGAGGGAGGATGTCAGCTGCAAAATCAGGAGTAAGCGGCAGCTGGAACATCAGGGAAAGGACGGACGCTAGAACATCAGGGAAAGGACGGCAGCTGGAACATCAGTGGGGGGATGGCAGCTGGAACATCAGGGGAAGAACTGTAGCTGGAACATCAGCGGGATAATGGCAGCTGGAACATCAGGGGGAGGATGGCAGCTGGAACATAAGGGGAAGGATGGCAGCTGGAACATCAGGGTGAGGATGGGAGCTGGAACATCAGGGGGAGGATGGCTGCGGAAACATCAGAGGGAGGATGGCAGCTGGAACGTCATGGGAAGGACGGCAGCTGGAACATCAGAGGGAGGATGGCAGCTGGAACATAGGGTGGAGGATGGCAGCTGGAACACCAGGGGGAGGATGGCTGCTGGAACATCAGAGGGAAGATGGCAGCTGGAACATCAGAGGGAGGATGGCAGCTTGAACATCAGGGTAAGGATGACATCTGGAATATCAGGGAGAGAATGGCAGCTGGAACATCAGGGGGAGGACGGCAGCTGGAACATCAGGGGGAGGATGGCAGCTTAGACATCAGGGTAAGGATGGCAGTTGGGATATCAGGGGGAGGACGGCAGCTGGAACATCAGGGGTAGGATGGCAGCAAGAACATCAGAGTGAGGATGGCAGCTGGAGCATCAGGGTAAGGATGGCAGCTGGAATATCAGGGGGAGAATGGCAGCTGGAACATCAGGGGGGAGGACGGCAGCTGGAACTTCAGGGGGAGGATGGCAGCTGGAACTTCAGGGGGAGGATGGCAGCAGGAGCATCAAGGTAAGGATGGCAGCTGGAATATCAGGCGGAGGATGGAACTGGGACATCAGTGGGAGAACGGCAGCTGTAACATCAGAGGGAGGATGACAGCTGGAACATCAGGGGAAGAACGGCAGCTGGAACATCAGTGGGAGGATGACAGCTGGAACATCAGGGTGAGATAGCAGCTGGGACATCACGAGGAGGATGGCACCTGGAACGTCATTGGGAGGACGGCAGCTTGAACATCATGGAGAGGATGGCCGCTGGAACATAAGGGGGGGATTGCAGCTGGAAAATAAGGGGATGATGGCAGCTGGAACATCAAGGGGAGGATGGGAGCTGGAACATCAGGGGGAGGATGGCTACTGGAACATCAGAGGGAGGATGGTAGCTGGAAGATCAGAGGGAGGATGGCAGCAGGAGCATCAGGGTAAGGATAGCAGCTGGAATATCAGGGGGAGGACGGCAGCTGGAACATCAGGGAGAGGACGGAAGCTGGAACATCAGAGGGAGGATGGCAACTGGGACATCAGGGTTAGGATGGCAGCTGGGACATCAGGGGAAGAACGGCAGCTGGAACATCAGGGGGAGAATGGCAGCTGGGACATCAGGGGAGGATGGCATCTGGAACATCAGGGGGAGGACGGCAGCTGGAACATCATGGCGAGGATGGCAGCTGGAACATAGGGGGGCGGATAGCAGCTGGAACAAAAGGGTAGGATGGGAACTGGAACATCAGGAGGGAGGATGGCTGCTGGAACATCAGAGGGAGGATGGCAGCTGGAACATCAGGGGGAGGATAGCTGCTGGAACATCAAAGAGAAGGACGGCAGGTGGAACATCAGGGGGAGGATGTCAGCTGGGACATCAGGGTGAGGATGGCAGCTGGGACATCAGAGGGAGGATGGCAGCTGGAACATCAGAGGGAGGAAGGCAGCTGGAGCATCAGGGAAAAGATGGCAACTGTAGCATCAGGGAGAGGATGACAGCTGGGACATCAGGAGGAGGATGGCAGCTGGAACATCAGGGGGAGGATGGCACCTGAAACATCAGGGGAGGGATGGCAGCTTGAACATCAGGAGGGACGACGGCAGCTGGAACATCAGGGGGAGGACGGCAGCGAGAACATCAGGGAGAGGATGGCAGCTAGAACATCAGAGGGAGGAAGGCAGATGCAAAGTCAGGAGAAGACGGCAGCTGGAACATCAGGGGGAGGACGGCAGGTGGAACATCAGGGGGGAGGATGGCAGCTGGAACATCAGGGGCAGGACGGCAACTAGAACATCAGGGGGAGGATGGCAGCTGAAGCATCAGGGAAAGAATGGCAGCTGGAATATCAGGGGGAGGACGGCAGCTGGAATATTAGGGGGAGGACGGCAGATAGAACATCAGGGGGAGGATGGCAGCTGGGACATCAGGGTGAGGATGGCAGCTGGAACATCAGGGGGAGGACGGCAGCTGGAACATAAGGGGAAGGATGGCAGCTGGAACATCAGGGGGAGGATGGGAGCTGGAACATCAGGGGGAGGATGGCTGCTGGAACATCAGACTGAGGATGGCAGCTGGAACATCAGAGAGAGGATGGCAGCTGAAGCATAAGGGGGAGAACGGCAGCTGGAACATCAGGGGGAAGATGGCAGCTGGAACATCAAGGGGAGGTCGGCAGCTAGAACATCAGAGGGAGGATGGCAGCTGCAAAATCAGCTGTAGGCGGCAGCTGGAACATCAGGGGAAGGACGGCAGCTGGAACATCAGAGGGAGGATGGCAGCTAGAACATCAGTGGGAGGATGACAGCTGGGACATCAGGGGGAGGACAGCAGCTGGAAGTATCAGTGGGAGGATGGCAGCTGGGACATCAGGGGGAGGATGGCAGCTGGGACATCAGGGTGAGGATGGCAGCTGGGACATCAGAGGGAGGATGGCAGCTGGAACATCAGGGGGACGATGGCACCTGAAACATCAGGGGAAGGATGGCAGCTTGAACATCAGGAGGGACGACGGCAGCTGGAACATCAGGGGGAGGATGACAGCTGGAACATCAGGGGGAGGACGGCAGCTGGAACATCAGGGGGAGGATGGCAGCTAGAACATCAGAAGGAGGAAGGCAGATGCAAAATCAGGAGAAGACGGCAGCTGGAACATCATCGGGAGGACGGCAGGTGGAACATCAGGGGGAGGATGGCAGCTGGAACATCAAGGACATGACGGCAACTAGAACATCAGGGGGAGGATGGCAGCTGGGACATCAGGGTGAGGATGGCAGCTGGAACATCAGGGGACGACGGCAGTTGGAACATAAGGGGAAGGATGGCAGCTGGAACATCAGGGGGAGGATGGGAGCTGGAACATCAGGGGGAGGATGGCTGCTGGAACATCAGACTGAGGATGGCAGCTTGAACATCAGAGAGAGGATGGCAGCTGAAGCATAAGGGAGAGAACGGCAGCTGGAACATCAGGGGGAAGGTGGCAGCTGGAACATCAAGGGGAGGTCGGCAGCTAGAACATCAGAGGGAGGATGGCAGCTGCAAAATCAGCAGTAGGCGGCAGCTGGAACATCAGGGGAAGGACGGCAGCTGGAACATCAGAGGGAGGATGGCAGCTAGAACATCAGTGGGAGGATGACAGCTGGAACATCAGGGGGAGGACAGTAGCTGGAAGTATCAGTGGGAGGATGGCAGCTGGGACATCAGGGGGAGGACGGCAGCTGGAACATCAGTGGGAGAATGGCAGCTGTAACATCAGAGGGAGGTTGGCAGCTCGAACATCAGTGGGAGGATGGCAGCTGGAACATCTGGGGAAGAACAGCAGCTGGAACAATAGGGGGAGAATGGCAGCTGGAACATCAGTGGGAGGATGGCATCTGGAACGTCATGGGGAGGACGGCAGCTGGAACATATGGGGGAGGATGGCAGCTGGAACATCAAGGGGAGGATGGGAGCTGGAACATCAGGGGGAGGATGGCTGCTGGAACATCAGAGTGAGGATGGCAGCTGGAACGTCATAGGGAGGACGACAGCTTGAACATCAGGGGGAGGACGGCAGCAGGAACATAAAGGGGAGGATGGCAGCTGGAACATAAGGGGGAGGATGGGAGCTGGAACATCAGGGGGAGGATGGCTGCTGGAACATCAAAGAGAAGGACGGCAGCTGGAACATCAGGGGGAGGATGGCAGCTGAGACATCAGGGTGAGGATGGCAGCTGGGACATCAGAGGGAGGACGGCAACTGGAACATCAGGGGAAGGATGTCAGCTGGAACGTCAGGGGGAGGATGGCAGCTGGAACATCAGGGGGAGGATGGCAGCTGGAACATCAGAGGGAGGAAGGCAGCTGGAGCATCAGGGAAAAGATGGCAACTGTAGCATCAGGGAGAGGATGACAGCTGGGACATCAGGAGGAGGATGGCAGCTGGAACATCAGGGGGAGGATGGCACCTGAAACATCAGGGGAAGGATGACAGCTTGAACATCAGGAGGGACGACGGCAGCTGGAACATCAGGGGGAGGACGGCAGCTAGAACATCAGGGGGAGGATGGCAGCTAGAACATCAGAGGGAGGAAGGCAGATGCAAAGTCAGGAGAAGACGGCAGCTGGAACATCACGGGGAGGACGGCAGGTGGAACATCAGGGGGAGGATGGCAGCTGGAACATCAGGGGCAGGACGGCAACTAGAACATCAGGGGGAGGATGGCAGCTGAAGCATCAGGGAAAGAATGGCAGCTGGAATGTCAGGGGGAGGACGGCAGCTGGAATATTAGGGGGAGGACGGCAGATGGAACATCAGGGGGAGGATGGCAGCTGGGACATCAGGGTGAGGATGGCAGCTGGAACATCAGGGGGAGGACGGCAGCTGGAACATAAGGGGAAGGATGGCAGCTGGAACATCAGGGGGTGGATGGGAGCTGGAACATCAGGGGGAGGATGGCAGCTGGAACATCAGAGAGAGGATGGCAGCTGAAGCATAAGGGGGAGAACGGCAGCTGGAACATCAGGGGGAAGATGGCAGCTGGAACATCAAGGGGAGGTCGGCAGCTAGAACATCAGAGGGAGGATGGCAGCTGCAAAATCAGCTGTAGGCGGCAGCTGGAACATCAGGGGAAGGACGGCAGCTGGAACATCAGAGGGAGGATGGCAGCTAGAACATCAGTGGGAGGATGACAGCTGGGACATCAGGGGGAGGACAGCAGCTGGAAGTATCAGTGGGAGGAGGCAGCTGGGACATCAGGGGGAGGATGGCAGCTGGGACATCAGGGTGAGGATGGCAGCTGGGACATCAGAGGGAGGATGGCAGCTGGAACATCAGGGGGACGATGGCACCTGAAACATCAGGGGAAGGATGGCAGCTTGAACATCAGGAGGGACGACGGCAGCTGGAACATCAGGGGGAGGATGACAGCTGGAACATCAGGGGGAGGACGGCAGCTGGAACATCAGGGGGAGGATGGCAGCTAGAACATCAGAGGGAGGAAGGCAGATGCAAAATCAGGAGAAGACGGCAGCTGGAACATCATGGGGAGGACGGCAGGTGGAACATCAGGGGGAGGATGGCAGCTGGAACATCAAGGACATGACGGCAACTAGAACATCAGGGGGAGGATGGCAGCTGGGACATCAGGGTGAGGATGGCAGCTGGAACATCAGGGGAGGACGGCAGCTGGAACATAAGGGGAAGGATGGCAGCTGGAACATCAGGGGGAGGATGGGAGCTGGAACATCAGGGGGAGGATGGCTGCTGGAACATCAGACTGAGGATGGAAGCTGGAACATCAGAGAGAGGATGGCAGCTGAAGCATAAGGGGGAGAACGGCAGCTGGAACATCAGGGGGAAGGTGGCAGCTGGAACATCAAGGGGAGGTCGGCAGCTAGAACATCAGAGGGAGGATGGCAGCTGCAAAATCAGCAGTAGGCGGCAGCTGGAACATCAGGGGAAGGACGGCAGCTGGAACATCAGAGGGAGGATGGCAGCTAGAACATCAGTGGGAGGATGACAGCTGGGACATCAGGGGGAGGACCGCAGCTGGAAGTATCAGTGGGAGGATGGCAGCTGGCACATCAGGGGGAGGACGGCAGCTGGAACATCAGTGGGAGAATGGCAGCTGTAACATCAGAGGGAGGATGGCAGTTGGAACATTAGTGGGAGGATGGCAGTTGGAACATCAGGGGAAGAACAGCAGCTGGAACATCAGGGGGAGAATGACAGCAGGACCATCATTGGGAGGATGGCATCTGGAACGTCATGGGAGGACGGCAGCTGGAACATAAGGGGGTGGATGGCAGCTGGAACATCAAGGAGAGGATGGGAGCTGGAACATCAGGGGGATGATGGCTGCTCTAACATCAGAGGGAGGATGGCAGCTGGAACGTCATAGGGAGGACAACAGCTGGAACATCAAAGGGAGGACGGCAGCTGGAATATAAAGGGGAGGATGGCAGCTGGAACATCAGGGGGAGGATGGGAGCTGGAACATCAGGGGGAGGATGGCTGCTGGAACATCAGAGGGAGGATGGCAGCTGGAACATCAGAGGGAGGATGGCAGCTGGAGCATCAGGGTAGGAATGGCAGCTGGAATATCAGGGTGAGGACGGCAGCTGGAACATCAAGGGGAGGACGGCAGCTGGAACATCAGTGGTAAGATTGCAGCTGGGACATCAGGGTGAAGATGGCAGCTGGGACATCAGAGGGAGGACGGCAACTGGAACATCAGAGGAAGGATGGCAGCTGGAACGTCAGGGGGAAGATGGGAGCTGGAACATCAGGGTGAGGATGGTAGCTGGGATATTAGGGGGAGGATGACAGCTGAAACATCTGGGTGAGGAGGGCAGCTGGGACATCAGGGGGAGGACGCCAACTGGAACATCAGGGGGAGGATGGCAGCTGGAGCATCAGGGAAAAGATGGCAGCTGGAGCATCAGGGAGAGGATGACAGCTGGGACATCAGGAGGAGGATGGCAGCTGGAACATCAGGAGGACGACGGCAGCTGGAACATCAGGGGGAGGATGACAGCTGGAACATCAGGGGGAGGACGGCAGCTGGAACATCAGGGGAAAGATGGCAGCTGGAACATCAGGGGGAGGACGGCAGCTAAAACATCAGAGGGAGGTTGGCAGCTGCAAAATCAGCAGTAGGCGGCAGCTGGAACATCAGGGGAAAAAAGGCAGCTGGAACATCTGAGAGAGGATGGCAGCTAGAACATCAGTGGGAGGATGACAGCTGGAACATCTGAGAGAGGATGGCAGCTAGAACATCAGTGGGAGGATGACAGCTGGAACATCTGAGAGAGGATGGCAGCTAGAACATCAGTGGGAGGATGACAGCTGGGACATCAGGGGGAGGACAGCAGCTGGAAGTATCAGTGGGAGGATGGCAGCTGGGACATCAGGGGGAGGACGGCAGCTGGAACATCAGTGGGAGAATGGCAGCTGTAACATCAGAGGGAGGTTGGCAGCTCGAACATCAGTGGGAGGATGGCAGCTGGAACATCAGGGGAAGAACGGTAGCTGGAACAATAGGGGGAGAATGGCAGCTGGAACATCAGTGGGAGGATGACATCTGGAACGTTATGGGGAGGACGGCAGCTGGAACATATGGGGGAGGATGGCAGCTGGAACATCAAGGGGAGGATGGGAGCTGGAACTTCAGAGAGAGGATGGCAGCTGGAACGTCATAGGGAGAACGACAGCTGTAACATCAAGCGGAGGATATCAGCTGGAACATAAAGGGGAGGATGGCAGCTGGAACATAAGGGGGAGGATGGGAGCTGGAACATCAGGGGGAGGATGGCTGCTGGAACATCAGAGGGAGGATGGCAGCTGGAACATCAGAGGGAGGAGGGCAGCTGGAGCATCAGGGTAAGGATGGCAGCTGGAATATCAGGGGGAGGACGGCAGCTGGAACATCAAAGAGAAGGACGGCAGCTGGAACATCAGGGGGAGGATGGCAGCTGGGACATCAGGGTGAGGATGGCAGCTGGGACATCAGAGGGAGGACGGCAACTGGAACATCAGGGGAAGGATGACAGCTGGAACATCAGGGGGACGATGGCACCTGAAACATCAGGGGAAGGATGACAGCTGGAACATCAGGGGGAGGATGACAGCTGGAACATCAGGGGGAGGACGGCAGCTGGAACATCAGGGGGAGGATGGCAGCTAGAACATCAGAGGGAGGAAGGCAGATGCAAAATCAGGAGAAACGGCAGCTGGAACATCATGGGGAGGACGGCAGGTGGAACATCAGGGGGAGGATGGCAGCTGGAACATCAGGGGCAGAACGGCAACTAGAACATCAGAGGGAGGATGGCAGCTGAAGCATCAGGGAAAGAATGGCAGCTGGAATATCAGGGGGAGGACGGCAGCTGGAATATTAGGGGGAGGACGGCAGATGGAACATCAGGGGGAGGCTGGCAGCTGGGACATCAGGGTGAGGATGGCAGCTGGAACATCAAGGGGAGGACGGCAGCTGGAACATAAGGGGAAGTATGGCAGCTGGAACATCAGGGGGAGGATGGGAGCTGGAACATCAGGGGGAGGATGGCTGCCGGAACATCAGACTGAGGATGGCAGCTGGAACATCAGAGAGAGGATGGCAGCTGAAGCATAAGGGGGAGAACGGCAGCTGGAACATCAGGGGGAAGATGGCAGCTGGAACATCAAGGGGAGGTCGGCAGCTAGAACATCAGAGGGAGGATGGCAGCTGCAAAATCAGCTGTAGGCGGCAGCTGGAACATCAGGGGAAGGACGGCAGCTGGAACATCAGAGGAAGGATGGCAGCTAGAACATCATTGGGAGGATGACAGCTGGGACATCAGGGGGAGGACAGCAGCTGGAAGTATCAGTGGGAGGATGGCAGCTGGGACATCAGGGGGAGGATGGCAGCTGGGACATCAGGGTGAGGATGGCAGCTGGAACATCAGAGGGAGGATGGCAGCTGGAACATCAGGGGGACGATGGCAGCTAGAACATCAGTGGGAGGATGACAGCTGGGACATCAGGGGGAGGACAGCAGCTGGAAGTATCAGTGGGAGGATGGCAGCTGGGACATCAGGGGGAGGACGGCAGCTGGAACATCAGTGGGAGAATGGCAGCTGTAACATCAGAGGGAGGTTGGCAGCTCGAACATCAGTGGGAGGATGGCAGCTGGAACATCAGGGGAAGAACGGTAGCTGGAACATTAGGGGGAGAATGGCAGCTGGAACATCAGTGGGAGGATGACATCTGGAACGTCATGGGGAGGACGGCAGCTGGAACATATGGGGGAGGATGGCAGCTGGAACATCAAGGGGAGGATGGGAGCTGGAACTTCAGAGAGAGGATGGCAGCTGGAACGTCATAGGGAGGACGACAGCTGGAACATCAAGGGGAGGATATCAGCTGAAACATAAAGGGGAGGATGGCAGCTGGAACATAAGGGGGAGGATGGGAGCTGGAACATCAGGGGGAGGATTGCTGCTGGAACATCAGAGGGAGGATGGCAGCTGGAACATCAGAGGGAGGATGGCAGCTGGAGCATCAGGGTAAGGATGGCAGCTGGAATATCAGGGGGAGGACGGCAGCTAGAACATCAAAGAGAAGGACGGCAGCTGGAACATCAGGGGGAGGATGGCAGCTGGGACATCAGGGTGAGGATGGCAGCTGGGACATCAGGGGAAGGATGACAGCTGGAACATCAGGGGGACGATGGCACCTGAAACATCAGGGGAAGGATGACAGCTGGAACATCAGGGGGAGGATGACAGCTGGAACATCAGGGGGAGGACGGCAGCTGGAACATCAGGGGGAGGATGGCAGCTAGAACATCAGAGGGAGGAAGGCAGATGCAAAATCAGGAGAAACGGCAGCTGGAACATCATGGGGAGGACGGCAGGTGGAACATCAGGGGGAGGATGGCAGCTGGAACATCAGGGGCAGAACGGCAACTAGAACATCAGAGGGAGGATGGCAGCTGAAGCATCAGGGAAAGAATGGCAGCTGGAATTTCAGGGGGAGGACGGCAGCTGGAATATTAGGGGGAGGACGGCAGATGGAACATCAGGGGGAGGCTGGCAGCTGGGACATCAGGGTGACGATGGCAGCTGGAACATCAAGGGGAGGACGGCAGCTGGAACATAAGGGGAAGGATGGCAGCTGGAACATCAGGGGGAGGATGGCAGCTGGAACATCAGGGGGAGGATGGCTGCTGGAACATCAGACTGAGGATGGCAGCTGGAACATCAGAGAGAGGATGGCAGCTGAAGCATAAGGGGGAGAACGGCAGCTGGAACATCAGGGGGAAGATGGCAGCTGGAACATCAAGGGGAGGTCGGCAGCTAGAACATCAGAGGGAGGATGGCAGCTGCAAAATCAGCTGTAGGCGGCAGCTGGAACATCAGGGGAAGGACGGCAGCTGGAACATCAGAGGAAGGATGGCAGCTAGAACATCAGTGGGAGGATGACAGCTGGGACATCAGGGGGAGGACAGCAGCTGGAAGTATCAGTGGGAGGATGGCAGCTGGGACATCAGGGGGAGGATGGCAGCTGGGACATCAGGGTGAGGATGGCAGCTGGAACATCAGAGGGAGGATGGCAGCTGAAACATCAGGGGGACGATGGCACCTGAAACATCAGGGGAAGGATGGCAGCTTGAACATCAGGAGGGACGACGGCAGCTGGAACATCAGGGGGAGGATGACAGCTGGAACATCAAGGGGAGGACGGCAGCTGGAACATCAGGGGGAGGATGGCAGCTAGAAAAAAAAGGGAGGATGGCAGATGCAAAATCAGGAGAAGACGGCAGCTGGAACATCATGGGGAGGACGGCAGGTGGAACATCAAGGGCATGACGGCAACTAGAACATCAGGGGGAGAATGGCAGCTGGGACATCAGGGTGAGGATGGCAGCTGGAACATCAGGGGAGAACGGCAGCTGGAACATAAGGGGAAGGATGGCAGCTGGAACATCAGGGGGAGGATGGGAGCTGGAACATCAGGGGGAGGATGGCTGCTGGAACATTAGACTGAGGATGGCAGCTGGAACATCAGAGAGAGGATGGCAGCTGAAGCATAAGGGGGAGAACGGCAGCTGGAACATCAGGGGGAAGATGGCAGCTGGAACATCAAGGGGAGGTCGGCAGCTAGAACATCAGAGGGAGGATGGCAGCTGCAAAATCAGCAGTAGGCGGCAGCTGGAACATCAGGGGAAGGACGGCAGCTGGAACATCAGAGGGAGGATGGCAGATAGAACATCAGTGGGAGGATGACTGCTGGGACATCAGGGGGAGGACCGCAGCTGGAAGTATCAGTGGGAGGATGGCAGCTGGCACATCAGGGGGAGGACGGCAGCTGGAACATCAGTGGGAGAATGGCAGCTGTAACATCAGAGGGAGGATGGCAGTTGGAACATCAGTGGGAGGATGGCAGTTGGAACATCAGGGGAAGAACAGCAGCTGGAACATCAGGGGGAGAATGACAGCAGGACCATCATTGGGAGGATGGCATCTGGAACGTCATGGGAGGACGGCAGCTGAAACATAAGGGGGTAGATGGCAGCTGGAACATCAAGGAGAGGATGGGAGCTGGAACATCAGGGGGATGATGGCTGCTCTAACATCAGAGGGAGGATGGCAGCTGGAACGTCATAGGGAGGACAACAGCTGGAACATCAAAGGGAGGACGGCAGCTGGAATATAAAGGGGAGGATGGCAGCTGGAACATCAGGGGGAGGATGGGAGCTGGAACATCAGGGGGAGGATGGCAGCTGGAACATCAGAGGGAGGATGGCAGCTGGAGCATCAGGGTAGGAATGGCAGCTGGAATATCAGGGTGAGGACGGCAGCTGGATCATCAAGGGGAGGACGGCAGCTGGAACATCAGGGGTAGGATTGCAGCTGGGACATCAGGGTGAAGATGGCAGCTGGGACATCAGAGGGAGGACGGCAACTGGAACATCAGAGGAAGGATGGCAGCTGGAACGTCAGGGGGAGGATGGCAGCTGGAACATCAGGGGGAGGATGGCAGCTGGAACATCAGGGGGAGGATGGCAGCAGGAGCATCAGGGAAAAGATGGCAGCTGGAGCATCAGGGAGTGGATGACAGCTGGGACATCAGGAGGAGGATGGCAGCTGGAACATCAGGAGGACGACGGCACCTGGAACATCAGGGAAAGGAATGCAGCTTGAACATCAGGTGGGAGGACGGCAGCTGGAACATCAGGGGGAGGATGACAGCTGGAACATCAGGGGGAGGACGGCAGCTGGAACATCAGGGGAAAGATGGCAGCTGGAACATCAGGGGGAGGACTTCAGCTAAAACATCAGAGGGAGGTTGGCATCTGCAAAATCAGCAGTAGGCGGCAGTTGGAACATCAGGGGAAAAAAGGCAGCTGGAACATCAGAGAGAGGATGGCAGCTAGAACATCAGTGGGAGGATGACAGCTGGGACATCAGGGGGAGGACAGCAGCTGGAAGTATCAGTGGGAGGATGGCAGCTGGAACATCAGGGGGAGGACGGCAGCTGGAACATCAGGGGGAGAATGGCAGCTGTAACATCAGAGGGAGGTTGGCAGCTCGAACATCAGTGGGAGGATGGCAGCTGGAACATCAGGGGAAGAACGGCAGCTGGAACAATAAGGGGAGAATGGCAGCTGGAACATCAGTGGGAGGATGACATCTGGAACGTCATGGGGAGGACGGCAGCTGGAACATATGGGGGAGGATGACAGCTGGAACATCAAGGGGAGGATGGGAGCTGGAACATCAGAGTGAGGATGGCAGCTGGAACGTCATAGGGAGGACGACAGCTGGAACATCAAGGGGAGGATGGCAGCTGGAACATAAAGGGGAGGAAGGCAGCTGGAACATAAGGGGGAGGATGGGAGCTGGAACATCAGGGGGAGGATGGCTGCTGGAACATCAGAGGGAGGATGGCAGCTGGAGCATCAGGGTAAGGATGGCAGCTGGAATATCAGGGGGAGGACGGCAGCTGGAACATCAAAGAGAAGGACGGCAGCTGGAACATCAGGGGGAGGATGGCAGCTGGGACATCAGGGTGAGGATGGCAGCTGGGACATCAGAGGGAGGACGGCAACTGGATCATCAGGGGAAGGATGAAAGCTGGAACATCAGGGGGACGATGGCACCTGAAACATCAGGGGAAGGATGACAGCTGGAACATCAGGGGGAGGATGACAGCTGGAACATCAGGGGGAGGACGGCAGCTGGAACATCAGGGGGAGGATGGCAGCTAGAACATCAGAGGGAGGAAGGCATATGCAAAATCAGGAGAAACGGCAGCTGGAACATCATGGGGAGGACGGCAACTAGAAAATCAGGGGGAGGATGGCAGCTGTTACATCAGGGTGAGGATGGCAGCTGGAACATCAGGGGGAGGATGGGAGTTGGAACATCAGGGGGAGGATGGCTGCTGGAACATCAGACTGAGGATGGCAGCTGGAACATCAGAGAGAGGATGGCAGCTGAAGCATAAGGGGGAGAACGGCAGCTGGAACATCAGGGGGAAGATGGCAGCTGGAACATCAAGGGGAGGTCGGCAGCTAGAACATCAGAGGGAGGATGGCAGCTGCAAAATCAGCAGTAGGTGGCAGCTGGAACATCAGGGGATGGACGGCAGCTGGAACATCAGAGGGAGGATGGCAGCTAGAACATCAGTGGGAGGATGACAGCTGGGACATCAGGGGGAGGACCGCAGCTGGAAGTATCAGTGGGAGGATGGCAGCTGGCACATCAGGGGGAGGACGGCAGCTGGAACATCAGTGGGAGAATGGCAGCTGTAACATCAGAGGGAGGATGGCAGTTGGAACATCAGTGGGAGGATGGCTGTTGGAACATCAGGGGAAGAACAGCAGCTGGAACATCAGGGGGAGAATGACAGCAGGAACATCATTGGGAGGATGGCATCTGGAACGTCATGGGAGGACGGCAGCTGGAACATAAGGGGGTGGATGGCAGCTGGAACATCAAGGAGAGGATGGGAGCTGGAACATCAGGTGGATGATGGCTGCTCTAACATCAGACGGAGGATGGCAGCTGGAACGTCATAGGGAGGACAACAGCTGGAACATCAAAGGGAGGACAGCAGCTGGAATATAAAGGGGAGGATGGCAGCTGGAACATCAGGGGGAGGATGGGAGCTGGAACATCAGAGGGAGGTTGGCAGCTAGAACATCAGTGGGAGGATGACAGCTGGGACATCAGGGGGAGGACAGCAGCTGAAAGCATCAGTCGCAGGATGGCAGCTGGGACATGAGGGGGAGGACGGCAGCTGGAACATCAGTGGGGGGAATGGCAGCTGTAACATCAGTGGGAGGATGGCAGTTGGAGTATCAGTGAGAGGATGGCAGGTGGAACATCAGGGGAAGAACGGCAGCTGGAACATCGGGGGAGAATCGCAGCTGGAACATCAGTGGGAGAATGGCATCTGGAACGTCATGGGGAGGACGGCAGCTGGAACATCAGGGGGAGGATGGCAGCTGGAACATAAGGGGGAGGATGGCAGCTGGAACATCAGAGGGAGGATGGGAGCTGGAACATCAGGGGGAGGATGGCTGCTGGAACATCAGAGGGAGGATGGCAGCTGGAACATCAGGGGGAGGATGGCAGCTAGAACATCAGAGGGAGGATGGGAGCTGGAACATCAGGGGGAGGATGGCTGCTGGAACATCAGAGGGAGGATGGCAGCTGGAACGTCATGGGGAGGACGGCAGCTGGGGCATCAGGGGGAAGATGGGAGCTGGAACATCAGGGTGAGGATGGTAGCTGGGATATTAGGGGGAGGATGACAGCTGAAACATCTGGGTCTGGAGGGCAGCTGGGACATCAGGGGGAGGACGCCAACTGGAACATCAGGGGGAGGATGGCAGCTGGAACATCAGAGGGAGGTTGGCAGCTAGAACATCAGTGGGAGGATGACAGCTGGGACATCAGGGGGAGGACAGCAGCTGAAAGCATCAGTCGCAGGATGGCAGCTGGGACATGAGGGGGAGGACGGCAGCTGGAACATCAGTGGGGGGAATGGCAGCTGTAACATCAGTGGGAGGATGGCAGTTGGAGTATCAGTGAGAGGATGGCAGGTGGAACATCAGGGGAAGAACGGCAGCTGGAACATCGGGGGAGAATCGCAGCTGGAACATCAGTGGGAGAATGGCATCTGGAACGTCATGGGGAGGACGGCAGCTGGAACATCAGGGGGAGGATGGCAGCTGGAACATAAGGGGGAGGATGGCAGCTGGAACATCAGAGGGAGGATGGGAGCTGGAACATCAGGGGGAGGATGGCTGCTGGAACATCAGAGGGAGGATGGCAGCTGGAACATCAGGGGGAGGATGGCAGCTGGAACATCAGAGGGAGGATGGGAGCTGGAACATCAGGGGGAGGATGGCTGCTGGAACATCAGAGGGAGGATGGCAGCTGGAACGTCATGGGGAGGACGGCAGCTGGGGCATCAGGGGGAAGATGGGAGCTGGAACTTCAGGGTGAGGATGGTAGCTGGGATATTAGGGGGAGGATGACAGCTGAAACATCTGGGTGAGGAGGGCAGCTGGGACATCAGGGGGAGGACGCCAACTGGAACATCAGGGGGAGGATGGCAGCTGGAACAACAGGAGGGAGAGGATGACAGCTGGAACATCTGGGTGAGGATGGCAGCTGGGACATCAGGGGGAGAATCGCAGCTGGGACATCAGGAGGAGGATTGCAGCTGTAACATCAGGGGGAGGATGGCAGCTGGAACATCAGGGGGAGGACGGCAGCTAGAACATCAGAGGGAGGATGGCAGCTGCAAAATCAGCAGTAGGCGGCAGCTGGAACTTCAGGGGACGGACGGCAGCTGGAACATCAGAGGAAAGATGGCAGCTGGAACATCAGTGGGAGAATGGCAGCTAGAACATCAGGGGGAGGATGGCATCTGGAACGTCATGGGGAGGACCGCAGCTGGAACATCAGGGAGAGGATGGCAGCTGGAACATAAGGGGAGGATGGCAGCTGGTACAACAAGGGGACGATGGCAGCTAAGACATCTGGGGAGGATGACAGCTGTAGCATCAGGGTAAAGATGACAGCTGGAGCAACAGGGAAAAGATGGCAGCTGGAACATCAGGGGGAGGACGGCAGCTGGAACATCAGGGGGAGGATGGCAGCTGGAACATCAGGGTGAGGATGGCAGCTCGGACATCAGGGGGAGGTTGGCAGCTGGAATATCAGGGTGAGGATGGCAGCTGGGACATCAGGGGGACGACGGCAACTGGAACATCAGGGGGAGGATGGCAGCTGGAACATCAGGGGGGAGGATGGCAGCTGGAAAATCAGGGAGAGGATGACAGGTGGGACATCAGGAGGAGGATGGCATCTGGAACATCAGGGGGACGACGGCACCTGGAACATCAGAGGAAGGATGGCAGCTAGAACATCAGAGAGAGGATGGCAGCTGCAAAATCAGGAGAAGACGGCAGCTGGAACATCAGGGGGAGGATGGCAGCTGGAACATCAGGGGGAGGACGGCAACTAGAACATCAGGGGGAGGATGGCAGCTGGACCATCAGGGGGAGGACGGCAGGTGGAACATCAGAGGAGGATGGCAGCTAGAACATCAGAGGGAGGATGGCAGCTGCAAAATCAGGAGTAGGCGGCAGCTGGAACATCAGAGGGAGGATGGCAGCTGCAAAATCAGGAGTAGGCGGCAGCTGGAACATCAGGGAAAGGACGGCAGCTGGAACATCAGGGGGAGGATGGGAGCTGGAACATCAGAGGGAGGATGGCAGCTGGAACATCAGAGGGAGGATGGCAGCTGGAGCATCAGGGTAAGGATGGCAGCTGGAATATCAGGGGGAGGACGGCAGCTGGAACATCAAAGACAAGGACGGCAGCTGGAACATCAGGGGGAGGATGGCAGCTGGGACATCAGGGTGAGGATGGCAGCTGGGACATCAGAGGGAGGACGGCAACTGGAACATCAGGGGAAGGATGACAGCTGGAACATCAGGGGGACGATGGCACCTGAAACATCAGGGGAAGGATGACAGCTGGAACATCAGGGGGAGGATGACAGCTGGAACATCAGGGGGAGGACGGCAGCTGGAACATCAGGGGGAGGATGGCAGCTAGAACATCAGAGGGAGGAAGGCAGATGCAAAATCAGGAGAAACGGCAGCTGGAACATCATGGGGAGGACGGCAGGTGGAACATCAGGGGGAGGATGGCAGCTGGAACATCAGGGGCAGAACGGCAACTAGAACATCAGGGGGAGGATGGCAGCTGAAGCATCAGGGAAAGAATGGCAGCTGGAATATCAGGGGGAGGACGGCAGCTGGAATATTAGGGGGAGGACGGCAGATGGAACATCAGGGGGAGGATGGCAGCTGGGACATCAGGGTGAGGATGGCAGCTGGAACATCAGGGGGAGGACGGCAGCTGGAACATAAGGGGAAGGATGGCAGCTGGAACATCAGGGGGAGGATGGGAGCTGGAACATCAGGGGGAGGATAGCTGCTGGAACATCAGACTGAGGATGGCAGCTGGAACATCAGACTGAGGATGGCAGCTGGAACATCAGAGAGAGGATGGCAGCTGAAGCATAAGGGGGAGAACGGCAGCTGGAACATCAAGGGGAAGATGGCAGCTGGAACATCAAGGGGAGGTCGGCAGCTAGAACATCAGAGGGAGGATGGCAGCTGCAAAATCAGCTGTAGGCGGCAGCTGGAACATCAGGGGAAGGACGGCAGCTGGAACATCAGAGGAAGGATGGCAGCTAGAACATCAGTGGGAGGATGACAGCTGGGACATCAGGAGGAGGACAGCAGCTGGAAGTATCAGTGGGAGGATGGCAGCTGGGACATCAGGGTGAGGATGGCAGCTGGGACATCAGAGGGAGGATGGCAGCTGCAGAACATCAGGGGGACGATGGCACCTGAAACATCAGGGGAAGGATGGCAGCTTGAACATCAGGAGGGACGACGGCAGCTGGAACATCAGGGGGAGGATGACAGCTGGAACATCAGGGGGAGGACGGCAGCTGGAACATCAGGGGGAGGATGGCAGCTAGAACATCAGAGGGAGGATGGCAGATGCAAAATCAGGAGAAGACGGCAGCTGGAACATCATGGGGAGGACGGCAGGTGGAACATCAGAGGGAGGATGGCAGCTGGAACATCAAGGGCATGACGGCAACTAGAACATCAGGGGGAGAATGGCAGCTGGGACATCAGGGTGAGGATGGCAGCTGGAACATCAGGGGAGAACGGCAGCTGGAACATAAGGGGAAGGATGGCAGCGGGAACATCAGGGGGAGGATGGGAGCTGGAACATCAGGGGGAGGATGGCTGCTGGAACATTAGACTGAGGATGGCAGCTGGAACATCAGAGAGAGGATGGCAGCTGAAGCATAAGGGGGAGAACGGCAGCTGGAACATCAGGGGGAAGATGGCAGCTGGAACATCAAGGGGAGGTCGGCAGCTAGAACATCAGAGGGAGGATGGCAGCTGCAAAATCAGCAGTAGGCGGCAGCTGGAACATCAGGGGAAGGACGGCAGCTGGAACATCAGAGGGAGGATGGCAGATAGAACATCAGTGGGAGGATGACAGCTGGGACATCAGGGGGAGGACCGCAGCTGGAAGTATCAGTGGGAGGATGGCAGCTGGCACATCAGGGGGAGGACGGCAGCTGGAACATCAGTGGGAGAATGGCAGCTGTAACATCAGAGTGAGGATGGCAGTTGGAACATCAGTGGGAGGATGGCAGTTGGAACATCAGGGGAAGAACAGCAGCTGGAACATCAGGGGGAGAATGACAGCAGGACCATCATTGGGAGGATGGCATCTGGAACATCATGGGAGGACGGCAGCTGAAACATAAGGGGGTGGATGACAGCTGGAACATCAAGGAGAGGATGGGAGCTGGAACATCAGGGGGAGGATGGGAGCTGGAACATCAGGGGGAGGATGGCTGCTGGAACATCAGAGGGAGGATGGCAGCTGGAACATCAGAGGGAGGATGGCAGCTGGAGCATCAGGGTAGGAATGGCAGCTGGAATATCAGGGTGAGGACGGCAGCTGGAACATCAAGGGGACGACGGCAGCTGGAACATCAGGGGTAGGATTGCAGCTGGGACATCAGGGTGAAGATGGCAGCTGGGACATCAGAGGGAGGACGGCAACTGGAACATCAGAGGAAGGATGGCAGCTGGAACGTCAGGGGGAGGATGGCAGCTGGAACATCAGGGGGAGGATGGCAGCAGGAGCATCAGGGAAAAGATGGCAGCTGGAGCATCAGGGAGAGGATGACAGCTGGGACATCAGGAGGAGGATGGCAGCTGGAACATCAGGAGGACGACGGCACCTGGAACATCAGGGAAAGGAATGCAGCTTGAACATCAGGTGGGAGGACGGCAGCTGGAACATCAGGGGGAGGATGACAGCTGGAACATCAGGGGGAGGACGGCAGCTGGAACATCAGGGGAAAGATGGCAGCTGGAACATCAGGGGGAGGACTTCAGCTAAAACATCAGAGGGAGGTTGGCATCTGCAAAATCAGCAGTAGGCGGCAGTTGGAACATCAGGGGAAAAAAGGCAGCTGGAACATCAGAGAGAGGATGGCAGCTAGAACATCATTGGGAGGATGACAGCTGGGACATCAGGGGGAGGACAGCAGCTGGAAGTATCAGTGGGAGGATGGCAGCTGGGACATCAGGGGGAGGACGGCAGCTGGAACATCAGGGGGAGAATGGCAGCTGTAACATCAGAGGGAGGTTGGCAGCTCGAACATCAGTGGGAGGATGGCAGCTGGAACGTCATGGGGAGGACAGCAGCTGGAACATATGGGGGAGGATGACAGCTGGAACATCAAGGGGAGGATGGGAGCTGGAACATCAGAGTGAGGATGGCAGCTGGAACGTCATAGGGAGGACGACAGCTGGAACATCAAGGGGAGGATGGCAGCTGGAACATAAAGGGGAGGATGGCAGCTGGAACATAAGGGGGAGGATGGGAGCTGGAACATCAGGGGGAGGATGGATGCTGGAACATCAGAGCGAGGATGGCAGCTGGAGCATCAGCGTAAGGATGGCAGCTGGAATATCAGGGGGAGGACGGCAGCTGGAACATCAAAGAGAAGGACGGCAGCTGGAACATCAGGGTGAGGATGGCAGCTGGGACATCAGAGGGAGGACGGCAACTGGAACATCAGGGGAAGGATGAAAGCTGGAACATCAGGGGGACGATGGCACCTGAAACATCAGGGGAAGGATGACAGCTGGAACATCAGGGGGAGGATGACAGCTGGAACATCAGGGGGAGGACGGCAGCTGGAACTTCAGGGGGAGGATGGCAGCTAGAACATCAGAGGGAGGAAGGCAGATGCAAAATCAGGAGAAACGGCAGCTGGAACATCATGGGGAGGACGGCAGGTGGAACATCAGGGGGAGGATGGCAGCTTTAACATCAAGGGCATGACGGCAACTAGAAAATCAGGGGGAGGATGGCAGCTGGGACATCAGGGGGAGGACGGCAGCTGGAACATAAGGGGAAGGATGGCAGCTGGAACATCAGGGGGAGGATGGGAGTTGGAACATCAGGGGGAGGATGGCTGCTGGAACATCAGACTGAGGATGGCAGCTGAAGCATAAGGGGGAGAACAGCAGCTGGAACATCAGGGGAAGGTGGCAGCTGGAACATCAAGGGGAGGTCGGCAGCTAGAACATCAGAGGGAGGATGGCAGCTGCAAAATCAGCAGTAGGCGGCAGCTGGAACATCAGGGGATGGACGGCAGCTGGAACATCAGAGGGAGGATGGCAGCTAGAACATCAGTGGGAGGATGACAGCTGGGACATCAGGGGGAGGACCGCAGCTGGAAGTATCAGTGGGAGGATGGCAGCTGGCACATCAGGGGGAGGACGGCAGCTGGAACATCAGTGGGAGAATGGCAGCTGTAACATCAGAGGGAGGATGGCAGTTGGAACATCAGTGGGAGGATGGCAGTTGGAACATCAGGGAAAGAACAGCAGCTGGAATATTAGGGGGAGAATGACAGCAGGAACATCATTGGGAGGATGGCATTTGGAACGTCATGGGAGGACGGCAGCTGGAACATAAGGGGGTGGATGGCAGCTGGAACATCAAGGAGAGGATGGGAGC
This sequence comes from Procambarus clarkii, assembly GCF_040958095.1. Taxonomy (NCBI): domain Eukaryota; kingdom Metazoa; phylum Arthropoda; class Malacostraca; order Decapoda; family Cambaridae; genus Procambarus; species Procambarus clarkii. The sequence continues at coordinate 9,592,184 of NC_091170.1, forward strand.
TGGAACATCAGGGGGATGATGGCTGCTCTAACATCAGACGGAGGATGGCAGCTGGAACGTCATAGGGAGGACAACAGCTGGAACATCAAAGGGAGGACAGCAGCTGGAATATAAAGGGGAGGATGGCAGCTGGAACATCAGGGGGAGGATGGGAGCTGGAACATCAGGGGGAGGATGGCTGCTGGAACATCAGAGGGAGGATGGCAGCTGGAACATCAGAGGGAGGATGGCAGCTGGAGCATCAGGGTAGGAATGGCAGCTGGAATATCAGGGTGAGGACGGCAGCTGGAATATCAAGGGGAGGACGGCAGCTGGAACATCAGGGGTAGGATTGCAGCTGGGACATCAGGGTGAAGATGGCAGCTGGGACATTAGAGGGAGGACGGCAACTGGAACATCAGAGGAAGGATGGCAGCTGGAATGTCAGGGGGAGGATGGCAGCTGGAACATCAGGGAGAGGATGGCAGCTGGAACATCAGGGGGAGGATGGCAGCTGGAGCATCAAGGAAAAGATGGCAGCTGGAGCATCAGGGAGAGGATGACAGCTGGGACATCAGGAGGATGATGGCAGCTGGAACATCAGGAGGACGACGGCACCTGGAACATCAGGGAAAGGAATGCAGCTTGAACATCAGGAGGGTGGACGGCAGCTGGAACATCAGGGGGAGGATGACAGCTGGAACATCAGGGGGAGGATGACAGCTGGAACATCAGGGGGAGGACGGCAGCTGGAACATCAGGGGGATGATGGCAGCTAGAACATCAGAGGGAGGATGGCAGCTGTAAAATCAGGAGAAGACGGCAGCTGAAACATCAGGGGGAGGACGGCAGGTGGAACATCAGGGGGAGGATGGCAGCTGGAACATCAGGGGCAGGCCGGCTACTAGAACATCAGGGGGAGGATGGCAGCTTTTACATCAGAGGGAAGGACGGCAGCTGGAACGTCTGGGGGAGGATGGCAGCTGGAACATCAGGTGGAGGACGGCAGGTGGAACATCAGATGAGTATGGCAGCTAGAACATTAGAGGGAGGATGGCAGCTGCAAATTCAGGAGTAGGCTGCAGCAGGAACATCAGGGAAAGGACGGCAGCTGGAACATCAGAGGGAGGTTGGCAGCTAGAACATCAGTGGGAGGATGACAGCTGGGACATCAGGGGGAGGACAGCAGCTGGAAGCATCAGTCGCAGGATGGCAGCTGGGACATGGGGGGGAGGACGGCAGCTGGAACATCAGTGGGGGAATGGCAGCTGTAACATCAGTGGGAGGATGGCAGTTGGAACATCAGTGGGAGAATGGCATCTGGAACGTCATGGGGAGGACGGCAGCTGGAACATCAGGGGGAGGATGGCAGCTGGAACATAAGGGGGAGGATGGCAGCTGGAACATCAGAGGGAGGACGGTAGCTGGAACATCAGGGGGAGGATGGCTGCTGGAACATCAGAGGGAGGATGGCAGCTGGAACATCAGGGGTAGGATGGCTGCTGGAACATCAGAGGGAGGATGGCAGCTGGAACGTCATGGGGAGGACGGCAGCTGGGGCATCAGGGGGAAGATGGGAGCTGGAACATCAAGGTGAGGATGGTAGCTGGGATATTAGGGGGAGGATGACAGCTGAAACATCTGGGTGAGGAGGGCAGCTGGGACATCAGGGGGAGGACGCCAACTGGAACATCAGGGGGAGGATGGCAGCTGGAACAACAGGAGGGAGAGGATGACAGCTGGAACATCAGGGTGAGGATGGCAGCTGGGACATCAGGGGGAGAATCGCAGCTGGGACATCAGGAGGAGGATTGCAGCTGTAACATCAGGGGGAGGATGGCAGCTGGAACATCAGGGGGAGGACGGCAGCTAGAACATCAGAGGGAGGATGGCAGCTGCAAAATCAGCAGTAGGCGGCAGCTGGAACTTCAGGGGAAGGACGGCAGCTGGAACATCAGAGGAAGGATGGCAGCTGGAACATCAGTGGGAGAATGGCAGCTAGAACATCAGGGGGAGGATGGCATCTGGAACGTCATGGGGAGGACGGCAGCTGGAACATCAGGGAGAGGATGGCAGCTGGAACATAAGGGGGAGGATGGCAGCTGGTACAACAAGGGGACGATGGCAGCTGGAACATCTGGGGAGGATGACAGCTGTAGCATCAGGCTAAAGATGACAGCTGGAGCAACAGGGAAAAGATGGCAGCTGGAACATCAGGGGGAGGACGGCAGCTGGAACATCAGGGGGAGGATGGCAGCTGGAACATCAGGGTGAGGATGGCAGCTCGGACATCAGGGGGAGGATGGCAGCTGGAATATCAGGGTGAGGATGGCAGCTGGGACATCAGGGGGACGACGGCAACTGGAACATCAGGGGGAGGAGGGCAGCTGGAACATCAGGGGGGAGGATGGCAGCTGGAAAATCAGGGAGAGGATTACAGGTGGGACATCAGGAGGAGGATGGCATCTGGAACATCAGGGGGACGACGGCACCTGGAACATCAGGGGAAGGATGGCAGCTAGAACATCAGAGGGAGGATGGCAGCTGCAAAATCAGGAGAAGACGGCAGCTGGAACATCTGGGGGAGGACGGCAGGTGGAACATCAGGGGGAGGATGGCAGCTGGAACATCAGGGGGAGGACGGCAACTAGAACATCAGGGGGAGGATGGCAGCTGGAACATCAGGGGGAGGACGGCAGGTGGAACATCAGAGGAGGATGGCAGCTAGAACATCAGAGGGAGGATGGCAGCTGCAAAATCAGGAGTAGGCGGCAGCTGGAACATCAGAGGGAGGATGGCAGCTGCAAAATCAGGAGTAGGCGGCAGCTGGAACATCAGGGAAAGGACGGCAGCTGGAACATCAGGGGGAGAATGGCAGCTGGAACATCAGGGGGAGGATGGGAGCTGGAACATCAGTGGGAGGATGGCAGCTGGAACAACAGTGGGAGGATGGAAGGTGGAACATCAGGGGGAGGATGGAAGCTAGAACATCAGAGGGAAGATGGCAGCTGCAAAATCAGCAGTAGGCGGCAGCTTGAACATCTGGGAAAGGACGGCAGCTGGAACATCAGAGGAAGTATGGCAGTTAGAACATCAGTGGGAGGATGACAGCTGGGCATCAGGGGGAGGACAGCAGCTGGAAGCATCAGTGGGAGGATGGCAGCTGGGACATCAGGGGGAGGACGGCAGCTGGAACATCAGTGGGAGAATTACAGCTGTAACATCAGTGGGAGGATGGCAGCTGGAACATCAGTGGGAGGATGGCAGGTGGAACATCAGGGGAAGAACGGCAGCTGGAACATCAGGGGGAGAATGGCAGCTGGAACATCAGGGGGAGAATGGCAGCTGGAACATCAGGGGAAGGATGGCATCTGGAACGTCATTTGGAGGACGACAGCTGGACAATCAGGGGGAGGATGGCAGCTGGAACATAAGGGGGAGGATAGCAGCTGGAACATCAGGGGGAGGAAGGGAGCTGGAACATCAGGGGAAGGATGGCTGCTGGAACATCAGAGGGAGGATGGCAGCTGGAACGTCATGGGGAGGACGGCAGCTGGAACATCAGTGGAACGGCGGCAGCTGGAACATAAGGGGGAAAATGGCAGCTGGAACATCAGGGGAGGATTGGCGCTGGAACATCAAGGGGAGGATGGCTGCTGGAACATCAGAGGGAGGATAGCAGCTGGAACACCAGAGGGAGGATGGCAGCTGGAGCATCAGGGTAAGAATGGCAGCTGGAATATTAGGGGGAGGACGGCAGCTGGAACATCAGGGGGAGGACGGCAGCTAGAACATCAGTGGGAGGATTGCAGCTGGGACATCCGGGTGAGGATGGCAGCTAGGACATCAGGGGGAGGACGGTGACGGGAACATCAGGGGGAGGATGGCAGCTGGAACATCACGTGGGAGGATGACAGCTGGAATATCAGGGGGAGGATGGCAGCTGGAACATCAGTGGGGAGGACAGCAGCTGGAACTTCAGGGCGAGAATTGCAGCTGGAACATCAGGGTGTAAGAAACTAGGCTGGTTGTAAGAATTATCCAGAATGTTTTATCTACAAGGGAGAATGGGAAGCTGGACCCGCGAGGTGACCCGGGACCTGACCCCAGGGAATTCGCGGTGAAAATAATTGACGCCTTATTCATAGTTTCGTATAATGAATCATCCTATAGTATTCAGTAATTTAGAGAAAATAGTCTTTATTCAGGTTGCATTCAAATTGTATTATATAATTATAATATCAAGAGTATTCTAATTATTGAGTTAAGTCACCATCAGTGACGTCACGAATCAGATCTAAGTTGTAAGGCGGAGTGACCGGCGGACATAGGTCATCAGTGTTGACATGTCCACTATTTCTCAAAGGTCAAATAGATATGTGGTGATCGGGAACAGCTCTGCCGTTAGATGCTTGTGTAATTTAACTTCAGTAAAATAATTCAACCAGTCTGGATCAATTAAGTACAACAGAGGTTAATTGTTATAACTTAAACCTTGCTAAGTAACTTGGTAAGCGATGCGGAACAATACAATGCTCTAGTCTGGGGAAGATCAGAGAGAGGACAATTAGTGTGGTTTGATAAACAACTCGGGCAGGTGGCCTTACCATCATCGGCCTCCCGACAGCACGAACATCTAGCTGGTCGCCCAAGGTAGAGTTGCTTTATGAGTTCTTATAGGGATAGCCAATTCATTGCCAAGTAGGAAGTGGTAGATTGATAGGGAGTGATAACCATTTAGATTTTGTTTTAGTTTTTCTTTTAATAAATTAATAGCTAGTAAATTTGCATTTTCATTATTTCCATGTGTTTGTTATATGTATATGAATTTGTCCTGGTCACGTGGTCCCTACGAGTCAGAGTTGAATTGGGCGCCGATTCTAACATCGAATAGGAATTCATCATTCCCGTTTAATTAATTCCACACTCAAGTTTCCAAGGTCATATATTACTAGTGGGGATCAAGCCCCAAGGTTGATTAATTAGCATGATCGATCGAGACCTCGATCATTGCTCTGTGTTACTGGTCTGGTGGTGGCGGCGAAGGCGACTCTAGGGTTTTGCTCAAAGCCTATGTCACGTCATACGGGCTGTAGAATCCTAAGTCGGTCAATCGTCTTAGGACCACGTGGCGTGGAGTCGGCTTTAGTAAAAGTTTTGGAGTCCCTTGGTAGAGAAAAAAAGTAAGAATACGGGTAGAGGGGGAGAAGAAGGAAAGATAATTAGAGACACCCTCCCCGTGTTACAAGGGGGAGGATGACAGCTGGAGCATCAGGGTAAGGATGGCAGCTGGAACATCAGGGGGAGGACGGCAGGTGGAACATAAGGGGGAGCTCAGATGGCAGCTGGAACATCATGGGAAGCACGGCAGGTGGAACATCAGGGGGGAGGATGGCAGCTGGAACATCAGTGGGAGGATGGCAGCTGGAACATCAGGGGGAGGATGGCAGCTGGAACATCAGGGAGAGAATGACAGCTAGGACATCAGGAGGAGGATGGGAGCTGGAACATCACGGGAACGACGGCAGCTGGAACATCAGGGGGAGGATGGCAGCTAGAACATCAGAGGGAGGATGGCAGCTGCAAAATCAGGAGTAGACGGCAGCTGGAACATCAGGGGAAGGACGGCAGCTGGAACATCAGAGGGAGGATGGCAGCTAGAACATCAGTGGGAGAATGGCAGCTGGGACATAAGGGGGAGGACAGCAGCTGGAAGCATCAGTGGGAGAATAGCAGCTGTAACATCAGTGGGAGGATGGCAGCTGGAGCATCAGTGGGAGGATGGCAGCTGGTACATCAGTGGGAGGATGGCATCTGGAACGTCATTGGGAGGACGGCAGCTGGAACATCAGGGGGAGGATGGCAGCTGGAACATAAGGGGGAGGATGGCAGCTGGGACACCAGGGGGAGGATGGCTGCTGGAACATCATGGGGAGGACGGCAGCTGGAACATCAGGGGGAGTATGGCAGCTGGAACATCAGGGTGTAACAAACTAGGCTGGTTGTAAGAATTATCCAGAGTGGTTTATCGACAGAAGAGAATGGGAAGCTGGGCCCGCGTGGTGACCCAGGACCTGACCCCAGGGGAATTCGCGGTGAAAATAATCGACGCCTTGTTCATAGCTGCGTATAATGAATCATCCTATAGTATTCAGTAAGTTAGAGAAATTAGCCTTTATTCATTTTGTATTAAAATTGTATTGTATAATATTACTGGGTACAATATCAAGAGTATTCTAATTATTGAGTTAAGTCACCATCAGTGACATCACGAATCAGATCTAAGTTGTAAGGCGGAGTGACCTGGCGGTCATAGGTCATCAGTGTTGACATGTCTACTATTTCTCAAAGTTTTAATAACCATTTTGGGGAACGGGAACAGCTCTGCCATTAGATGCTTGTGTAATTTAATTTCAGTAAAATAATTCAACCAGTCTGGATCAATTCAGTACAAACTGAGGTTAATTGTTATAACTTAAACCTGGCTAAATAACTGGGTAAGCGATGCGGAACAATACAATGCTCTAGTCTGGGGTAGACCAGACGAGGAGAGATCAGTGTGGAGTCCAGATCAACTGGGAGAGGTCAACCATCTTACCTCTCCCCCAAGACCAGCCCCCAACATCTTTAGCTGGTCAACATAGAGGTATAGTTGCTATTTGTTATTTATAGGGATAGTCAACTCATTGCCGTCAGGTCAAGTAGGGAGTGTTAAAGTGACAGGGAGTGAACATATTTAGATTTTGTTTTAGTTTCTTTTAATAAATTAATTAGTTAATATTTTGCATTTTTATTATTTCCATGTATTTGTTATATGTACAGTATGTGAACTTGTCCTGGTCACGTGGTCCACACAAGGCAGAGTTGGATTGGGCGTCGATTCTAACATCGAATCGGAATTCATCTTTCCCGTGTAATTAATTCCACACTTAAGAACTCTCAAGGTCATCGGTTATAGTGGGGATCAAGCCCCAAGGTTGATTAATTAGCATGATCGATCCAGACCTCGATCATTGCTCTGTGTTACTGGTCTGGTGGTGGCGGCGGAGGCGACTCTAGGGTTTTGCTCGAAGCCTATGTCACGTCATACGGGCTGTAGAATCCTAAGTCGGTCAACCGTCTTAGGACCACGTGGCGTGGAGTTGGCTTTGGTAACAGTTTTGGAGTCCCTTGGTAGAGAATAAAAAGTAAGAATACGGGTAGAGGGGGAAAAGAAGAAGGAATGTTAAGTATAGAAACCCTCCCCGTGTTACAAGGGTGAGGATGGCAGCTGGGACATCAGGGGGAGAATGGCAGCTGGAACATCAGGGGGAGGATGGCATCTGGAACGTCATTTGGAGGACGGCAGCTGGAACATCAGGGGGAGGATGGCAGCTGGGACACCAGGGGGAGGATGGCAGCTAAAACATCAGGGTAAGGATGGCAGCTGGGACATCAGGGGGAGGACGGCCACTGGAACATCAGGGGGAGGATGGCAGCTGGAACATCAGGGGGGAAGATGGCAGCTGGAACATCAGGGAGAGGATGACAGCTGGGACATCAGGAGGAGGATGGCAGCTGGAACATCAGGGGGACGACGGCACCTGGAACATCAGGGGGAGGATGGCAGCTTGATATCAGGAGGAAGGACGGCAGCTGGATCATCAGGGGGAGGATGACAGCTGGAAGATCAGGGGGAGGACGGCAGTTGGAACACCAGAGGGAGGATGGCAGCTGCAAAATCAGGAGAAGACGGCAGCTGGAACATCAGGGGGGAGGACGGCAGGTGGAACATCAGAGGGAGGAGGGCAGCTGGAACATCAGGGGAAGGGCGGCAACTAGAACATCAGGGGGAGGATGGCAGCTTTTACATAAGGGGGAGGACGGCAGCTGGAACATCAGGGGGAGGATGGCAGCTGGAACATCGGGGGGAGGACGGCATCTGGAACGTCATTTGGAGGACGGCAGCTGGAACATCAGGGGGAGGATGGCAGCTGGGACACCAGGGGGAGGATGGCAGCTGAAACATCAGGGTGAGGATGGCAGCTGGGACATCAGGGGGAGGACGGCCACTGGAACATCAGGGGGAGGATGGCAGCTGGAACATCAGGGGGAAAGATGGCAGCTGGAACATCAGGGAGAGGATGACAGCTGGGACATCAGGAGGAGGATGGCAGCTGGAACATCAGGGGGACGACGGCACCTGGAACATCAGGGGGACGACGGCACCTGGAACATCAGGGGGAGGATGGCAGCTTGATATCAGGAGGAAGGACGGCAGCTAGATCATCAAGGGGAGGATGACAGCTGGAAGATCAGGGGGAGGACGGCAGCTGGAACACCAAAGGGAGGATGGCAGCTGCAAAATCAGGAGACGACGGCAGCTGGAACATCAGGGGGGAGGATGGCAGCTGGAACACCAGAGGGAGGATGGCAGCTGGAACCTCAGGGGAAGGGCGGCAACTAGAACATCAGGGGGAGGATGGCAGCTTTTACATAAGGGGGAGGACAGCAGCTGGAACATCAGGGGGAGGATGGCAGCTGGAACATCGGGGGGAGGACGGCAGGTGAAACATCAGGGGGAGGATGGCAGCTAAAATATCAGAGGGAATGATGGCAGCTGCAAAATCAGGAGTAGGCGGCAGCTGGAACATCAGGGAAAGGACAGCAGCTGGAACATCAGCGGGAGGATGGCAGCTAGAACATCAGTGGGAGGATGACAGCTGGGACATGAGGGGGAGGACAGCAGCTGGAAGCATCAGTGGGAGGATGGCAGCTGGGACATCAGGGGGAGGACAGCAGCTGGAACATCAGTGGGAGAATGGCAGCTGTAACATCAGTGGGAGGATGGCAGCTGGAACATCAGAGGGAGGATAGCAGCTAGAACATCAGTGGGAGGATGACAGCTGGAACATAAGGGGGAGGACAGCAGCTGGAAGCATCAGGGTAAAAATGGCAGCTGGAAAATCAGGGGGAGGACGGCAGCTGGAACATCAGGGGAAGGACGGCAGCTGGAACATCAGGGGGAGGATGGCAGCTGGAACATCAGGGGGGAGGATGGTAGCTGGAACATCAGGGGGAGGATGGCATCTGGAACATTAGGGTTCAGGACAGCAGCTGGAACTTCAGGGCGAGAATGGCAGCTGGAACATCAGGGGGAGGATGACAGCTGGAGCATCAGGGGGAGGACGGCAGGTGGAACATCAGGGAGAGGATGGCAGCTGGAACATCAGGGGGGAGGATGGTAGCTGGAACATCAGGGGGAGGATGGCAGCTGGAACATTAGGGTTCAGGACAGCAGCTGGAACTTCAGGGCGAGAATGGCAGCTGGAACATCAGGGGGAGGATGACAGCTGGAGCATCAGGGGGAGGACGGCAGGTGGAACATCAGGGAGAGGATGGCAGCTGGAACATCAGTTGGAGGACGGCAGCTGGAACATCAGGGGGAGGATGGCAGCTGGCACATCAGGAGGAGGATGGCAGCTGGAACATTACGGGGACGACGGCAGCTGGAACATCAGGGGGAGGATGGCAGCTTGAATCTCAGGGGGGAGGACCGCAGCTGGAACATCAGGGGGAGGATGGCAGCTAGAACATCAGATGGAGGATAGCAGCTGCAAAATCAGAAGTAGACGGCAGCTTGAACATCAGGGGAAGGATGGCAGCTGGAATATCGTAGGGAGGATGGCAGCTAGAACATCAGTGGGAAGATGGCAGCTGGAACATCACGGGAACGACGGCAGCTGGAACATTAGGGGGAGGATGGCAGCTTGAATCTCAGGGGGGAGGACGGCAGCGGGAACACCAGGGGGAGGATGGCAGCTAGAACATCAGATGGAGGATGGCAGCTGCTAAATCAGAAGTAGACGGCAGCTTGAACATCAGGGGAAGGATGGCAGTTGGAACATCATAGGGAGGATGGCAGCTAGAACATCAGGGGGAGGATGGCAGCTGGGACATAAGGGGGAGGACAGCAGCTGGAAGCATCAGTAGGAGGATGGCAGCTGGGACATCAGGGGTAGGACGGCAGCTGGAACATCAGTGGGAGAATGGCAGCTGTAACATCAGTAGGAGGATGGCAGCTGGAACATCAGTGGGAGGATGGCAGCTGGAACATCACGGGGAGGATGGCATCTGGAACGTCATTGGGAGGACGGCAGCTGGAACATCAGGGGGAGGATGGCAGCTGGAACATAAGGGGGTGGATGGCAGCTGGAACGTCAGGGGGGGAGGGGAGCTGGAACATCTGAGGGAGGATGGCTGCTGGAACATCAGAGGGAGGATGGCAGCTGGAACGTCATGTGGAGGACGGCAGCTGGGACATCAGGGGGAAAATGGCAGCTAGAACATCATGGGGAGGACGGCAGCTGGAACATCAGGGGGAGGATGGCAGCTGGAACATCATTGTGAGGATGGCAGCTGGGACATCGGGGGGATGATGGCAGCTGGAACATCGTGGTGAGGATGGCAGCTGGGATATCAGGGGGAGGACTGCAACTGGAACATCAGGGGGAGGATGGCAGCTGAAATATCAGGGGGAGGACGGCAGCTGGAACATCAGGGGGAGGACGGCAGCTGGATCATCAGGGGGAGGATGGCAGCTGGGACATCAGGGTGAGGATGGACGCTGGGACATCAGGGGGAGGACGGCAACTGGAACATCAGGGGGAGGATGGCAGCTGGAACATCAGGTGGGGAAGATGGCAGCTGGAACATCAGGGAGAGGATGGCAGCTGGAACATCAGGGGGAGGATGGCAGCTGTAACATCAGGGGGAGGATGGCTGCTGGAACATCAGAGGGAGGATGGCAGCTGGAACGTCATAGGGAGGACGGCAGCTGGAACATCAGGGGGAGGACGGCAGCTGGAACATAATGGAGAGGATGGCAGCTGGAACATCAGGGGGAGGTTGGGAGCTGGAACATCAGGGGGAGGGTGGCTGCTGGAACATCAGAGGGAGGATGGCATCTGGAACATCAGAGGGAGGATGGCAGCTGGAGCATCAGGGTAAGGATGGCAGCTGGAATATCAGGGGGAGGACGGCAGGCTGAACATCGGGGGGAGGACGGCAGCTGGAACATCAGGGGCAGGATGGCAGCTGGGACATCAGGGTGAGGATGGACGCTGGGACATCAGGGGGAGGACGGCAACTGGAACATTAGGGAGAGGATGGCAGCTGGAACATCATGGGGAGGATGGGAGCTGGAACATCAGGGGGAGGACGGCAGCTGGAACTTCAGGGGGAGGATGGCAGCTGGAACATCATGGGGAGGAGGCAGGTGGAGCATCAGGGTAAGGATGCCAGCTGGAATATCAGGGGGGAGGACGGCAGCTGCAACATCAGGGGAAGGATGGCAGCTGGAACATCATGGGGAGGACGGCAGCTGGAACATCAGGGGGAGGATGGCAGCTGGAACATCAGGGTGAGGATGACAGCTGGGACATCAGGGGGACGACGGCAAATGGAACATGAGGGGGAGGATGGCAGCTGGAACATCAGGGTGGAGGATGGCAGCTGGAACATCAGGGGGAGGATGGCAGCTGGAACATCTGTGGGAGGATGGCAGCTGGAACATCAGGGGGAGGAAGACAGCTGGAACATCAGGGGGAGGATGGCAGCTGGAACATCTGTGGGAGGATGGCAGCTGGAAGATCAAGAGGAGGATGGGAGCTGGAACATCAGGGGGAGGAAGACTGCTGGAACATCAGTGCTAGGATGGCAGCTGAAACATCAGGGGGAGGTTGGCAGCTGGAACATCATGGAGAGGATGGCAGCTGGGACATCAGAAGGAGGATGGCAGCTGGAACATCAGGGGGAGGAGGGGAGCTGGAACATCAGAGGGAGGATGGCTGCTGGAACATCAGAGGGAGGATGGCAGCTGGAACGTCATGTGGAGGACGGCAGCTGGGACATCAGGGGGAAAATGGCAGCTAGAACATCATGGGGAGGACGGCAGCTGGAACATCAGGGGGAGGATGGCAGCTGGAACATCATTGTGAGGATGACAGCTGGGACATCGGGGGGATGATGGCAGTTGGAACATCGTGGTGAGGATGGCAGCTGGGATATCAGGGGGAGGACTGCAACTGGAACATCAGGGGGAGGATGGCAGGTGGAACATCAGGGGGGGGGAAGATGGCAGCTGGAACATCAGGGAGAGGATGGCAGCAGGAATATCATAGGGAGGATGGCAGCTGGAACATCAGGAGGGAGGATAGCTGCAGGAACATCAGAGGGAGGATGGCAGCTGGAACATCAGAGGGAGGATGGCAGCTGGAGCATCAGGGTAAGGATGGCAGCTGAAATATCAGGGGAAAGACGGCAGCTGGAACATCAGGGGGAGGACGGCAGATGGATCATCAGGGGGAGGATGGCAGCTGGGACATCAGGGTGAGGATGGACGCTGGGACATCAGGGGGAGGACGGCAACTGGAACATCAGGGGGAGGATGGCAGCTGGAACATCAGGGGGGGAAGATAGCAGCTGGAACATCAGGGAGAGGATGGCAGCTGGAACATCAGGGGGAGGATGGCAGCTGGAACATCAGGGGGAGGATGGCTGCTGGAACATCAGAGGGAGGATGGCAGCTGGAACGTCATGGGGAGGACGGCAGCTGGAACATCAGGGGGAGGACGGCAGCTGGAACATAATGGAGAGGATGGCAGCTGGAACATCAGGGGGAGGTTGGGAGCTGGAACATCAGGGGGAGGATGGCTGCTGGAACATCAGAGGGAGGATGGCAGCTGGAGCATCAGGGTAAGGATGGCAGCTGGAATATCAGGGGGAGGACGGCAGCTGGAACATCAGGGGGAGGACGGCAGCTGGAACATCAGGGGGAGTATGGCAGCTGGAACATCAGGGGGAGGACGGCAACTGGAACATCAGGGGGAGGATGGCAGCTGGAACATCAGGGGGGAGGATGGCAGCTGGAACCTCAGGGGGAGGACGGCAGCTGGAACTTCAGGTGGAGGATGGCAGCTGGAACATCATGGGGAGGATGGGAGCTGGAACATCAGGGGGAGGACGGCAGCTGGAACTTCAGGGGGAGGATGGCATCTGGAACATCATGGGGAGGAGGCAGGTGGAGCATCAGGGTAAGGATGCCAGCTGGAATATCAGGGGGAAGGACGGCAGCTGCAACATCAGGGGGAGGATGGCAGCTGGAACATCATGGGGAGGACGGCAGCTGGAACATCAGGGGGGGATGGCAGCTGGAACATCAGGGTGAGGATAACAGCTGGGACATCAGGGGGAGGACGGCAAATGGAACATGAGGGGGAGGATGGCAGCTGGAACATCAGGGAGGAGGATGGCAGCTGGAATATCAGGGGGAGGATGGCAGCTGGAACATCTGTGGGAGGATGGCAGCTGGAACATCAGGGGGAGGAAGACAGCTGGAACATCAGGGGTAGGATGGTAGCTGGAACATCTGTGGGAGGATGGCAGCTGAAACATCAAGAGGAGGATGGGAGCTGGAACATCAGGGGGAGGAAGACTGCTGGAACATCAGTGCTAGGATGGCAGCTGAAACATCAGGGGGAGGATGGCAGCTGGAACATCATGGAGAGGATGGCAGCTGGGACATCAGAAGGAGGATGGCAGCTGGAACATCAGGGGGACTACGGCAGCGGGAACATCAGGGGAAGGATTGCAGCTGGAACATCAGTGGGAGGATGGCAGCTGGAACATCAAGGGGAGGAGGGCAGCTGGAACATCAGGGGGAGGATGGCAGCTGGAACATCTGGGAAAGGACGGCAGCTGGAACATCAGGGGGAGGATAGGAGCTGGAACATCAGGGGGGAGGATGGCAGCTGGAACATCAGGGGGAGGATGTCAGCTGGAACATCAGGGGGAGGATGGAAGCTTTAACATCAGGGGGAGGATGGCAGCTGGAATATCAGGGGGAGGATGGCAGCTGGAGCATCAGGGTAAGGATGGCAGGTAGAATGTCAGGGGGAGGACGGCGGCTGGAACATCAGGGGGAGGACGGCAGCTGGAACATCAGGGGGAGGATGGCAGCTGGGACATCAGGGTGAGGATGGACGCTGGGACATCAGGGGGAGGACGGCAACTGGAACATCAGGGGGAGGATGGCAGCTGGAACATCAGGGGGGGAAGATGGCAGCTGGAACATCAGGGAGAGGATGGCAGCTGGAACATCAGGGGGAGGATGGCAGCTGGAACATCAGGGGGAGGAGGGCAGCTGGAACATAATGGAGAGGATGGCAGCTGGAACATCAGGGGGAGGATGGCAGCTGGAACATCAGGGGGAGGAGGGCAGCTGGAACATAATGGAGAGGATGGCAGCTGGAACATCAGGGGGAGGTTGGGAGCTGGAACATCAGGGGGAGGATGGCTGCTGGAACATCAGAGGGAGGATGGCAGCTGGAGCATCAGGGTAAGGATGGCAGCTGGAATATCAGGGGGAGGATGGCACCTGGAACATCAGAGGGAGGATGGCAGCTGGAGCATCAGGGTAAGGATGGCAGCTGGAATATCAGGGGGAGGACGGCAGCTGGAACATCAGGGGGAGGACGGCAGCTGGAACATCAGGGGGAGGATGGCAGCTGGGATATCAGCATGAGAATGGCAGCTGGGACATCAGAGGGAGGACGGCAACTGGAACATCAGGGGGAGGATGGCAGCTGGAACATCAGGGGGGAGGATGGCAGCTGGAACATCAATGGGAGGATGGTAGTTGGAACATCAGGGGGAGGACGGCAGCTGGAACTTCAGGGGGAGGATGGCAGCTGGAACGTCATGGGGAGGAGGCAGCTGGAGCATCAGGGTAAAGATGCCAGCTGGAATATCAGGGGGGAGGACGGCAGCTGCAACATCAGGGGGAGGATGGCAGCTGGAACATCATGGGGAGGACGGCAGCTGGAACATCAGGGGGAGGATGGCAGCTGGAACATCAGGGTGAGGATGACAGCTGGGACATCAGGGGGAGGACGGCAAATGGAACATGAGGGGGAGGATGGCAGCTGGAGCATCAGGGTGGAGGATGGCAGCTGGAACATCAAGAGGAGGATGGGAAGTGGAACATCAGGGGGAGGAAGACTGCTGGAACATCAATGCTAGGATGGCAGCTGAAACATCAGGGGGAGGATGGCAGCTGGAACATCATGGAGAGGATGGCAGCTGGGACATCAGGAGGAGCATGGCAGCTGGAACATCAGGGGGACTTCGGCAGCGGGAACATCAGGGGGAGGATGGCAGCTGGAACATCAAGGGGAGGATGGTAGCTGGAACATCAGGGGGAGGACGGCAGCTGGAACATCAGTTAGAGGATGGCAGCTGCGACATCAGGGGGAGGATAGCAGCTGGAACATCATGGGGAGGACGGCAGCTGGAACATCAGGGGGAGGATGGCAGCTGGAACATCAGGGGGAGGATGGCAGCTGGAACATCAGGGGGAGGATGGCAGCTGGAACATCAGGGGGAGGATGGCAGCTGGAACATCAGGAGGAGGATGGCAGCTGGAACATCAGGGGGAGGATGGAAGCAGGAACATCAGGGGGAGGATGGCAACTGGAACATCAGGGGGAGGATGGCAGCTGGAACATCAGGGGGAGGATGGCAGCTGAAACATCAGGGGGAGGACGGCAGCTGGAACATCAGGGGGAGGATGGCAGCTGAAACATCAGGGGGAGGACGGCAGCTGGAACATCAGGGGGAGGATGGCAGCTGGAACATCAGGGGGAGGATGGCAGCTGGAACATCAGGGGGAGGACGGCAGCTGGAACATCAGGGGGAGGATGGCAGCTGGAACATCAGGGGGAGGATGGCAGCTGGAACATCAGGGGAAGGGGACTGGACTGAGCACTTAACACTTAAACTCACACATAACTAAACAATAAACATATTCACAGTTCGAACTGATGACATGTTTATAATTGACAGTCAAATAGAACATACATCTTTTGTGACCTTATATGTAGGTAAATTACCAACATGATGTGTTCAAGTACTTTGTATATATATTAAAGAATTTATTTGGAATATCTTTACGAAAATATATCTCCATCTATGACTCTGTCATAAGGTCTTCATATCACTTGTAAAACAAAACTAGAAAAATCAAGTATATATAGTCAAATGTAACATAACTAATATTCAATTCAGATCAGAAACTGTACTGATTAAAATGGAATTTGGTTCAAAGCTTCAGTTTAACCTTTAGAACGGCAGACCTCTAACCTCTGCTCCAACTTGTCTTCTACCTAAAACGTCGCATTTTTAACGCACTTCATCAATGCGTCAAAATTGCAGTATTTTAGTCAAACTTCTAGCACTGAAATATTGCTTATTAAATTCTGAATCGCTTTCTATTTGTTATTTGTTAAAAATATTAAAAATATGATTCGAAACCCAATATTGCTAAGCCTATTAACGCTCCAGAAAAATTTCTTTATATTATTATATCCTTATCTATATCTATAGATATAGAATATGTATGTTCGAGGCTTGAGGCCAGAGGTTGTGATGACCCTCATCCAAGAAAAAGACAGAATGACAGATACAGAAAGACAGACAGTGCCAAGCATGGGCATATCAGGGTTACCATCAGTAAAATGAGTTCCATTTAACACCGTGCCAAAGTGACCTCCATGACGAACCTTTTAATATCGTAATTACTAGACAATTATTTAATTTTATTACCATATTGTAAAACAGTATTTATTGATATCTACAAAATTTAAAAAAAATCTATCAAACTTTGAGTGTATTAGGCAAATATGTGATTATGGCATCAACACTGGGTTCCCTAACATTATATTCACTCCCCAGTGGCAGTGACTATCACAACTCGAATGAGTGCCCAATCGTAGTGATGCATCTTGACAACTGCTACATAATGACACTTAATACGTAGTGACACATGTTACATAGTGACACATATGATATATACTGGTGAGAGAGGAGGAAGACAGATATAGAAAGCGAGACACAAAGAGAGACACCAGGGATGAGAGACAGATAGAGATACAGAAGTAGAAAAAGACATACACGGACAGAACTAATTGTGCTATGTTGACATGTAGGGGCTTTTCATGCAACCAGTCCTCTTGAATATTATATCTCATTTTGACTTCAAAACCCACAACAGTCAAAATATCATGTACTGTAAATCATAACGGTTCAAAAACATTCACATTTTCTCTGAGGGTCGCTCGGCTAGGTTAGGTTAGATTCAGTTCGGGTGTTTTAGTACGCCGTCTTCTGTTCATTGTGGCCCCTCTCCTCGTCTCCTTATCTGGTCCCTATTCAACTTTATATTATCCTTTTTTGCTCATCCCTCGTAGCCTGGTGGATAGCGTGCAGAACTCGTGATTCTGTGGCGCGGGTTCGATTCCCGCACGAGGCAGAAACAAATGGGCAAAGTTTCTTTCACCCTGAATGCCCCTGTTACCTAGCAGTAAATAGGTACCTGGGAGTTAGTCAGCTGTCACGGGCTGCTTCCTGGGGGTGGAGGCCTGGTCGAGGACCGGGCCGCGGGACACTAAAGCCCCGAAATCATCTCAAGATAACCTCAAGAAGATCCCACTCCGCCTACCCCTCGTCCTCCACTTCCTCCTCCTCCTCCACTTCCTCCTCCTCCTCCTCTTCCTCTGGTCCCAATACATCACAGCGGACCGTTGAACACCAGATATAAACAAACCATCAATCAGATGTCAGGTTCCTCGATATTTTCATGTTGGTTGGAAATGTTTGAGGTCTGGAGCTCTCCAGCTCCTCGGAAATTAACCCAGGAAATAAGTGGTTGGCTGACAAGCTGGCGAGCAAACTAGTCTACTCAACAAAAATGGCCCCGCGTTAGATTCCCGGCCATTACACACAGAAATCACAATTGCGTGATGCATCAAATGAACAAATCCACAAGGGCCGTGACGAGGATTCGAACCTGCGTCCGAGAGCATCCCAGACGCTGCCTTAATCGATTGAGCTACGACATGATCAAAAGGAGTTGAAACCGAAGTTCTACTTAACTTTCTGGATTCTGCAGCCTCTTCGAGGCACAAACCAGGGTTTTACACAACTCCCCCCCCCCCCCCATGCACTCGAGCTATGTCAATAGGCTGTTCTCCCTCTTCGCCCTTACTTCATTACTCCTTTTGACCATGTCGTAGCTCAGTCGATTAAGGCAGCGTCTGGGATGCTCTCGGACGCAGGTTCGAATCCTCGTCACGGCTCTTGTGGATTTGTTCATTCCCGGCCAGTTCGATATGTTTAAGCCTGTTCCCTCACATCTGATTCATCATGAAGGTGGTCAGTCGTTGGCTACGAGGTCCTCAAATTCTATTACAAATTCTAAAAAGAATATATATACTAAACGAAAGCTTTAAGATACTATTTAATTATAGTACAATTTTCGAAGTACAGATGGATATTGACATGCAAATTGATCTCTTACGACCCTCCATTATAAAATCGCAAAAAAACACAATATTAAATTATTTTAATTTAACATGGGGTAAAATTTCAGACATTGGTAAAAAAAATTATAGATTATTTTTGTGGTATATAGCTCTTGAATTTAAAAATTATGATATTTCATAAACCAGCTACTGCTGTATTGGACTAAACATTAAAACAAAAAACATTCAGATAAACTCATTTGCTGACCTCATTGTGAACAAAGGTAGATCTTCCGATGGAGATTGAGACCCAAAAAGTTGTAAATGCGAGATGCTCTTAACTCGAAACTCTGTAGTTGTCCGCATAAAAATAAAAACCAGTATGTTGACCAGACCACACACTAGAAGGAGAAGGGACGACGACGTTTCGGTTCGTCCTGGACAATTTTCAAGTCGAATCGACTTGAGAATGGTCCAGGACGGACTGAAACGTCATCGTCCCTTCTTCTAGTGTGTGGGTTCTGAGCACTGCTCTTTTTCTGGTTGTCCTCAATGGTCTTCTTTCCTCTCTTCCTTCAGGTGTCTTCTCCGCTCTCTATGTCGATGATCTTACCCTTTGCTGTCAGGGTGATGATTCGCCTCTCCTTCAGCGCCGGCTTCAACTTGCGATTGATGCCGTGTCGTGTTGGGCCACCGATTATGGCTTCAAGTTCTCTACTTCTAAGACTTGTGCCATGACTTTTACGCGGAAACGGGTCGTTCTTCGTCCCTCTTTGTCACTTTATGGTCATCCCCTTGAGTACAAGGATTCCGCGAAGCTTTTGGGGTTATTCCTTGACACTCGTTTGTCTTTGTCTCCCCATATCTCTTACCTCCGTGTTGACTGTTCTAAGGCCCTTACCCTCCTTCGGGTCTTATCCCATACTTCTTGGGTGGCAGATAGACTCACTCTCCTTGCTTTACATTCCTCTCTCGTCCTGTCTAAGCTCGATTATGGTTGCCCTGCTTACTCGTCTGCTTCTCCTTCTACTCTTTGTCGTTATGATGCTTTGCACCATACTGGGTTGCGCCTCAGTTCTGATTCCTTTCGTTCGGCTCCCGTCCTTAGCTTGAATGTTGACACTGGCTTCCTGTCTCTCCAGGACCGCCGTGATCGCTACTGTCTTTGCTATCTTGCACGGTCCTTACAACATCTTTCCTCTCGCCTCTGTCGTGCTTTAACTTTTACCCCTCCTGCGGTTCCTGTTCCTCTTCACCACCTCCCTCTTTCTGTCCGGTTATCTCGCCTACAGGATTCTCTTTCCGTTCGTATTTCTAATGTTTCTCCTCGTGTTGTTCCTTCTTTGCCCCCGTGGAGAGTCCCTCTTCCGCGGTTTTGTACATCTTGACCCATATCACTAAAGCTTTTACCCCTCCAACGGTTCTAAAACGCCTTTTCCTTGAGCACTTTTCTTCTCACTCCCGCTCCGTTTCTGTCTTCACCGATGGGTCTAAGTTTGCAGACGGTGTTAGCTACTCTGTTGTTTTTCCTGATCGCACTTATATATGTCGCTTACCTCCGGAGACTAGCATCTTTACAGCGGAGCTTTATGCTATTCTCAGTGATCTTCGTCTCCTGCTTTCTCGTTGTCAGTCTTCCTTTGTAGTTGTTGTTGACTCTCGTAGTGCCCTCATGGCTCTCGGGTCCTTTAATCCGGTTCATCCAGTAGTTGTCGAGATCCAGCATTGGCTGTTTCTTGTTCACAGTAAATTTAAGTCGGTTGAGTTTTGTTGGGTTCCCAGCCATATTGGTGTGTCTTTAAATGAGCGTGCGGATGCTGCCGCCAAAGAAGCTGTCCGCTCTTGTCCCATCTCTCGTAAAGGTATTCCATATTCCGACTTTTACCCGGTTATCCATTCCTCCGTCCTTACCCGTTGGCAGGCTTCTTGGTCGTCCGTTACTGGTAACAAACTACGTACTCTTAAAGGTTGTGTTTCCTCGTGACCGTCCTCCTACCACCGTAACCGGCGATGGGAAACAGCTCTGGCGAGGTCGCATATTGGCCATACTCGCTTAACCCAAGGTCACTTGATGGAGCGCCGCCCTGCTCCTTATCGACCTAGTTGCATTGTCCCTCTTACGGTCGTGCATGTCCTTCTTGAATGTCCTGACTTCCAGGACGAGCGTGTGTCTTGCTTTCCGACCGCCCCTCGTGGTCACCTGTCCCTCAATAGAATTCTTGGTGACTCGGATACTTTTGATATCGTTCGCCTTATGCGTTTTTGTTCTCGTATTGGCATCCTTGGTGATATTTAGCGCCCTCTGATTATTCTGCGCATTTGATGGTGCTACATAGCCTTCCCGGTTTGGTGCCTTCTTTTGATAATTACTTACTTCTAGTGTGTGGTCTGGTCAACATACTTTAGCCACGTTATTGTGACTCATCGCCTGCAATAAAAACCAGCATTAAAGTGGAGAGTTCTTAGCGTTCTGCGAAGTGACAGAGAATATTCTGTTGAAACGTATCATGGAGAGATAACGATAAAGGAAGAGAGAGAAGGGGAAGAGGAGTAGGGGAAGCAGGAAGAGAAAAACCGAGACAGAAGCAGTTAAAGTTAAGAAATAGATCAATTAATCCCTCTACTACTTTGCATCAGATACAGGATAACTGCAAGATCAACTGTGATTTGCTGGCAATTGCAGGGTGTATTTGATAGAAACACCTTTTGATAGTGTTTGATGGCATAGCTCACTGGTAAAATTGCAAGGTATTAAGAGCAATCTACGCGAAAGTGTTCCAATCTCAGGAGAAAGACACACTACTCGTAGTCAAGACTAGTGTCACTAGTTACTAGGTATCTGTGAATTATGTTTAAAATCAGTAAAGTAGCCTTGGTAAATACTTCTTTACATGTGGACTTGCATTTTTATATTTGCTAGATCGTGATTCGACCCTATGAGGCCTGATTGGATGAAAAGTACTCTAGCAAATGTTTTACTATTCAATGGTGGTTATTCAGCTTTTAATTACTCAGCGATTATTGATTTTCGTTGCATATGCATATAATAACGAGTTTGGTTTTGTATAAATAGAGATAATAGGCATTCTGCAATTTCCTTTATTCTTATATTCCTATTGGAACTAGGCCTATATTCAAATGAGTTAAAAAAAATGTGAATACGATCTGGGGATAAATCACCTATGTGATCTTTCTTAACTTGATGGAAACAGCAGTGGGATCCCACCAATGTGTCCACGACATAAAGGAAGTTGACGAAAGCCATGAATGGAAATCACCAAATGGGATGGAGAATGCCTCAACTGGAACTGGTTGGCTGAGATATTTTCAGCTACTTTATCATCTCACTAGTTACCAAACACATTTGACCTACCTTGCATCTTAGATCAAAGTAACAATGCTTTATTTTTTAAAAAAATAAGATGATTCGTCGAGTTTAAAACATGTTATGACTTGCCGAAGACTTATGGAACCACCAGAATGGGTAAAAAAAGAATCTGTTATGGTAATACCCTCATTAAGAACACAGAAGACATCAGAGCCCTCCACAGTAGAAATAGATACTGCAACTGTTGGTCCAACAACAGTAGCAGATTTAAGGCTATCAATAAGACAGAGAACATAGCCTTCATTAACTTTCTAAAAATCACCATGAAACGTTATGATAACGTTTTCGTAGCCATCGTTAACGTTATGATAACGTTTTGTGTTGGTGTATAGAAGTGTCGGCCTTGGTGCCAGAAAGCACATAAGGTACGCTAATTCTTTGAGAATCCATATAGTGACCTTCAGACGCTTTATGGGCTCAACGGGGATGTGACACATTCTTATGCAATCCACCAAACTTATCAAAACTCATTCGTATTATGAATGTTTTGTTTATGAACGGCCATGTTTTGCCGTGCTTTTAAATTCACTAAAACACAGGAATTTTGGCGTTGTGGTTGATAAAATAAAAATTGTTGTTAATTAAGAGTACTGATTATCTGCCAAGCTGGTCCCACGGTCCAACCACCCTTCATAGCCTAATTTCTGTGTCCCTCCTCTGTGATGCTGTGTTTATTCCCCCTGTAATGTTGAGTTTCCCTTCAATGCTGTCAGTTTCCCCTTTAATGCTATGAGTTTCCCCCTTTAATGCTGTGAGTTCCCCTGTAATTCTGTGAGTTCCCCTGTAATGTTGTGAATTTCCCTTGTATTGCTGTGAGTTCCCCCTGAAATGCTGTGAGTTCTCACTGTAATGCTGTGAGTTCCCCTGTAATGCTGTGAGTTCCCGTGTAATGCTGTGAGTTCCCGTGTAATGCTGTGAGTTTCCCCTTGTAAGGATGTGAGTTCCCACTGAAATGCTGTGAGTTCTCACTGTAATGTTGTAAGTTCCCCTGTAATGCTGTGAGTTCCCCTGTAATGCTGTGAGTTTCCCCTTGTAAGGATGTGAGTTCCCACTGTAATGCTGTGAGTTCCCCTGTAATGTTGTAAGTTCCCCTGTAATGCTGTGAGTTCCCCTTTAATCCTCGGGTCGAAGATTTGATTCCCTCGCATTGCTCCAATTGATTTTATAATTGACATATCACATTAATGCAATTTCCTTGTCTCTTATTAACTATATTGTCTAAACCAAAATAACCAAAAACAAGTAAACAACTCATATCGTAAAAATTAAAACAATAATAAAATAAAGTAACAATAAGGATATATCAAAAACAATAAAAGCAAAATATGTTCATTATTGGAAAATGGAACAAAAATAAAAACTATTATTTCTTCAATTTCGTTACAAACATCTCCCATTAACGTATTATTTAAACAAAAAAAAAGATGACATATGTCGGTATCATATTTTAGAGAAAAGGATTTTAGAATCTCTGAGATAGAGCAAGAGTTATATAGGCTAGTAGGGTGAGGCATAACAAGAGGAAATGGTCCTTACTGACTTTACTGCCCTGTTCTGCCCCCGCTGGAATAACTGCCAGCGAGGCCTGGCTTGTCTTCACTTGCTCCTGGCTTGGAGAGAGAGAGAGAAAGAGAGAGAGAGAGAGAGGACAGATAAAGAAGATTGGGATAGAAAAATGAGGCAAATAAATGCAGAGGGAGTGAGAACAGCATAGAATTATTTGGCATCCTTAACCTCATAGTGTTATATTGTTTATATATATATATATATATATATATATATATATATATATATATATATATATATATATATATATATATATATATATGTCGTACCTAGTATCCAGACGCACTTCTCAGCCTACTATGCAAGGCCCGATTTGCCTAATAAGCCAAGTTTTCATGAATTAATATATATTCTCAAATTTTTTTCTTATGAAATGACAAAGCTACTCATTTCATTATGAATGAGGTCAATTTTTTTTTATTGGAGTTAAAATTAACGTAGATATATGACCGAACCTAACCAACCCTACCTAACCTAACCTAACCTATCTTTATAGGTTAGGTTAGGTTAGGTAGCCGAAAAAGTTAGATTAGGTTAGGTTAGGTAGGTTAGGTAGTCGAAAAACAATTATTTCAAGAAAACTTGGCTTATTAGGCAAATCGGGCCTTGCATAGTAGGCTGAGAAGTGCGTTCTGGCTACTAGGTACGACATATACATATATATATATATATATATATATATATATATATATATATATATATATATATATATATATATATATATATATATATATATATATATATTGTGACGATAATCTCTTTCAAGAGAGATTGAGCCTGCTCTTCCCTACATAAGTACGTCAATATACAAGAGACTAGATACAAAATACGTTCACCAAGTATCGCCAAACGTTTTGCCAAGAGAGCAAATCGTACCCAGCACACCTGGCCACCGCCGTAACCAGCTAACCACCAGCTCATCCTCTGCCTGCCTGTCGCTGATTGGCTGGTGACTCGTCGCCCCTGCCCTCCGCCTCCACCACAAGTCGACGTCTGGGCTGCAGTGCGGCAGTATCGTCAGAATATCTCAGTGCTCTAAGCAGTTGACATCTCTCGCTGGTAGACTAAGCCTTGGCTTTCGTGTACTAAGGGAGGTGGCAGCTCGAAGCCAGTATTCCAGCACCACTTATATTTTATTTTGCTATCACTGTACCTTACTTGTCTTAGCGTAACTTTTCATTTGCCAGTGATTATTCATATTATTTTGTTTCTTGACTTATCTTGCATATTTTTATGTGATTACCTTTATTCATGTCTTGTTTTTCTAGAGTAATTAAAATTTCATTGTTTATATACTTGTGTTTTGTGTGTCTTCCCATTACCTTACCACAGACAAAAGGACCAACTTTTCTTTTTTTTCGATTATGTGACGAGGCCCTGCCCCTTGCTTTTGAAACAGCCGAACACCAACGCTTTACCGTCACATAACGTGGGGGCCTGTCCGGGAGCTTCACTCAGATACTGGTGCCAAGTAGTAAATTTATTGTAAGCATATTTGGCTTTGGTAACGTAGCTTTTACTATTTTCAATTTTCAATTTTATTTTCATATGGTGCTGTGTGTATTGTGCATTCCGAGAGTAGCATATGGTGAAGGTGAGCCAACTTTGGATTACGTGGTGACTGTAGGCCTCAGTCATTCTCTTAATTGGTCATCTCTCCCTACGTGTTATGACTCGTGTTTACCATCTTTTGTCCATAGTATATTTCTCATATTTTCGGCAGATCATCATATTGGTACCCTGGTACTGTGGTCTGTCCCCAGGTCAAGTGCACCTAATCTTCTGCAATCTGACAGTAGGAGGATAAAGAGGGCCATAGTTCCTCTCGCACGAACTTTAGTTGCTGAACTGGGACCTCAGCAGCCGTTCTCGTCACCAGTTGACACCTCGCACCCCTACACGTCGGTCAGAGATGATGATATTTACATTGGTAGGGAATTAGCCTTCTTTTTCAGAGCACAAAAGTTCGCTAATTCTGTAAGTATCATATTAATTTCAGTGGGAAAAACTTGCTTATGTCCTATAGAGACTCGGCAAGGTATGCCTACATTCTTGGACTACCAATTTTACTTTTGAGGCAATTAACTGTTTCATTTGTTTTAGAAACTCAGTTTCGCTTGTTTAGTAGGATTTTCTTGCCCTTATCCTCTTACATGAGTACTGGGTACAAGATTTCCTGCGACCATGATTTAATAATCATTTATCATCTTGTAATTAACTTTAATTGTTAAAGATTCCACAGGATAGGTACCAGTTGCCACGTTGTCCTGTTTCTGACATTCACCATATCACAACAGTATATTCGTTGTGCATTTATTTGCTAATTTCGCCATGTTTCGTCTCCAAGCTTTCCGTGCAGATCCAGCAGGTGCAATAGGGACTTTAAGTCATGCCAAGAGGACTGAATTACAAACTCTTGCACATGAGTATCAACTAGCAGTTCCCTACCAAGCCAACAAAAGTGAAATACATAACCTGTTACTGGATCATTTCTTAGAGGAAGGTAAGATAGACTCTGAAACTCACGAAACTTACTTAATTGCAGATAAAACTGATTTGGCAACGATGAAACTCAAACTAGAGCTGGCCAAGATCGAACGCGAGCAACAAAGAGAAGCAGCTGCCATACGAAAGGAAAAACAAGAACGTGAAATCGCCCTCAAGGAACGTGAAATCGCCCTCAAGGAACGTGAAATCGCCCTCAAGGAATGTGAAGCTGCCTTGAGGAAAGAAGAACAAGAACATGAGGTTGCACTACTCCGTGAGCGGGAACGAGTACAGCTTGAAACAAAACAACGCAAATTAGAGATGCAACACGAACATGACAAACAACAAGCAACCCTGACTATGGAATGTCGTCAACGAGAATTCGCGTTGGAAATTTCACACCTCGCTCAACGCCAGCAAGCTACCGCCAATCTTCCCGTCAGTTTTAATATATCACATGCAAGTAAGTTAATGCCACCATTCGTAGAGACAGAAGTTGATGTGTTTTTCACCACCTTTGAAACCCTTGCTAATCAGCTTAGTTGGCCTGCCGACCAATGGGCCACCCTTCTCAGAGTACATCTTACAGGTAGAGCTGCAGTTACACTCAGTACTTTGGCGTCTGAGAATGACTACCAGACCCTGAAACAAGCAGTGTTGGACGCCTACCTTCTCTCCACCGAAAGTTATCGAAGGAAATTCCGTGACCACCTGAAGGCAAGTACCACTACCTTTCTCGAGTTTGCTAATACCAAAAGGAGATATTTTATGAAATGGCTGGAAGCAGCACATGTCTCTACCTTTGCAGAACTCGTCAACCTCATGCTAGTTGAAGAATTCTTGAGGAGTGTGCCTCCTCCTGTCCATCTATATTTAGCAGATAAAGAAGAGACCGACTACCTAAAGTGTGCTAAGTCGGCTGACACTTACAGCCTCATCCACCGGCTGACACCAGAACCATCTTCCAGTAAGAAGTCGTGGTACAGTTACGAGAAAGTGAGTACCGATCAAGCTGGCTCGAAATTGTACTGTAAGTATTGTAGACTCTATGGACATACCATAGATAAATGTGGTAAGTCTCAATACAAAGGAACCACCGAAACGCCAAAACCCAAACAGACTCCTCCCAAGTCCGGTAAGCCTGTGATGAATGTTGGTGTTCATGTTAATGATATTTCTCTTTTCAGTAAATACCTGTATACTGGAACTGTCTCTGCCAACGGTTCAAATCCGGAGGGACGTTTCAAACTGAAGATCTTGAGGGGACACAGCGGCTCTTCAATCGATTATTTTGAAGTCGGCTGTGCCCAACATCGCCTACACCGGAGAAACTGTCTTCATCACTGACCTCACTGCTACCACTCCTTATCCTCTCGCCAGAGTCCACCTGGATTGTCCCTTCGTGAACGGAGAAGTCCAAGTCGCCATCAGGGAAAAGCCTTTTCCCATGCCTGGAGTGCATCTTCTCCTGGGCAACGACTTGGCAGAAGACCTGCAACCGACCAACCTGATCGTCATGGACAAACCCCAGGTGTGTACCTCTGTGATGGATAATCCCATTTTTGAGTATGTTCCAGCAGAGGTTCAAGAGAGTGATGAAGTTTCTCCTGTGGTTTTAGTGACCACCCGTGCACAAGCTGCACGACCACAGCCAGCTGACTCTACTGCTACCGCTGTCCCTCAAGACCCTCAGAAACTACCCCCGAATCTCACCAAGTTGGAGTTCCGTAAGTTACAGAGGGAAGATCTTACCTTGACACCCTTATTTTTCCTGGCTGAGACTCAACCCGACAGTATTCCTGGGTTCTTCCTAGAGATCGAGTTGCTCTACTGCAGATATAGACCCAGTAAACTGAAGGAGGAGGACGATTGGGACAACGTCGAACAACTAGTGATTCCTGCCAGCCTGCGGCCCACTATTCTACACCTGGCCCACGGAGCACTCTCCCACTACGGATTTAACAAGACTTACCATGGAATCCGTCAAGACTACTACTGGCCAGGTATGGTAAATAGCGTCAAACAGTACGTCAAACAGTGTCATACATGTCAGATGGCAGGTAAACCGAACATCTCTATTCCCAGAACGCCACTGATTCCCATACAGGTGCCTGCGGAACCTTTCCACAGACTTATTATAGACTGTGTTGGTCCTTTACCTCGGACCAGTTCAGGTAACGCCTATATCTTAACCATCCTGTGTCCTACCACCAGATTCCCCATAGCAGTTCCAGTAAAGAACATTACGGCTGCTACGGTTGTGAAACACTTATTGAAGATCTTCACCCAGTATGGATTTCCCAGGGAAGTTCAGAGCGACTGTGGCACCAACTTCACCAGTGATCTCTTCAAGAGGACACTGGAGGAGTTCAATATCAAACAGGTATTGTCCAGCCCCTATCATCCTGCTTCACAGGGTTCTCTTGAGCGTAGTCATCAGACTATTAAAGCACTCCTGAAAAAGTTTTGTAATGAAACCTCTAAGGATTGGGATAAGCCAATCGACCTAATATTATGTATCTATAGAAGTCTTCCCAATGAGTCCCTAGGAGTATCTCTTTATGAGATGCTCTACGGACGTAAGTGCCGTACTCCTCTCAAGGCTTTTAAAGACTCTCTACGTGATGCCACCTTCAGTGAGCATCAGAATGTGCCCCAGTTTCTTCAAAACCTACAACACATTCTAGAGAGAGTCCGCAGTTTTGCCCAAGATAATCTATTGAAAGCACAGGAGAGGATGAAGACTCATTACGACCAGACCAGCAAAGTAAGGAAATTTAAGCCGGGAGACTTCGTACTTGCTATTTCCCTATCCCAGGTTCTCCTTTACAAAACAGGTTTTCAGGACCCTACCGCATCAAGGAGTGCAGAAACAACCATAACTACGTTCTAGAGACTCCAGATAGGCGGCGGAAGACCCAGCTGTGCCACGTCAACCTTCTGAAGCTATATAACGGTACTCCTCCCACTGTAATGACTAATTACTCTTCATTTAAAGAGCCATACATGCACAGTGAGACCTTCCCTGCTTCTCCTCCCGAAAGCACTGACAAGGAGTCAGCGCTTTCTAATTCGGAAATCCTTACTGATCTTCCCAACTATTTTCAGGACCATCATAGTGCCCCTCTCGTCAAGATCTTCAAAAAACATCAAGAGTTGTTCCGAGATGACCCCCAAGAGTGTAATGTTACCCAGCACGACATCCAACTGCTCTCTGACACCCGGCCAATTCGTCAACCCTTCTACCGAATCAGCCCTAGCAAGAAGGAAGTCATGCGTGCTGAGGTGCAGTACCTCTTGGATCATGGACTGGCTACACCTTGTGAGTCCCCCTGGGCCTCACCTTGTATCTTGGTGCCAAAACCCCAAGGTAAGGTGAGACTGTGCACTGACTACCTTAAGTTAAATAATGTGACTGTCAAGGATGCATACCCCTTGCCAAGGATTGATGACATTCTTGACGCCATTGGTAATGCCCAGTACTTGTCCCAAGTGGACTTGCTTAAGGGGTATTACCAAGTGTGTCTAACAGAGCGAGCCAAAGAAATATCTGCCTTTATCACTCCCATTGGACTTTTCAGATATGAACGCCTTCCTTTCGGACTATGTAATGCCCCGGCCACCTTTCAGAGAGCTGTCAACCGCGTCATCCAGGGCTTGGATAACACGAACGCCTATTTGGATGATATCGTCGTAGCATCCAACACCTGGAGCGAACATCTGCTCCAGCTGCAACGACTTTTCGCCAAGCTCCTGACAGCCGGCCTCACCATCAACCTGGGCAAGTCCACCTTCGCCAAAGGTAAAGTGCGTTATCTGGGTCATGTAATTGGGAGTGGCAGCCTAGCTCCGTTAGACACACACACTCAAGCCATCCAGCATTATCCACAGCCTACCACCAGGAAGCAGCTCCTGCGCTTCCTTGGTCTTGCCTCCTACTACCGTAGGTTTGTGAGAAATTTTAGTACGGTAGCCACGCCATTAATCATTTTAACCAGTCCCAAGCAACGGTATAATTGGACCATGCAGCAAACCGTTGCTTTCGAACAACTCAAATTCCTCCTCTGTTCTAATCCCATTCTCGCCTCGCCAGATATCATCAAGCCTTTCGTCCTTCATGTCGACGCCAGTGGTACCGGCATCAGTGGTGTCCTGATGCAGCAACGAGGCGAGGAGGTTCTACCTGTCAGCTACTACAGCTACAAGTTGAAACCCCACCAGAGGAACTACAGCACTATTGAAAAGGAGCTACTATCCATCGTCCTGAATCTCCAGCACTTTGCTCCATACCTACAAGGTGCCAGGTCTACCACCATCTTCTCAGACCACAATCCTCTCTGCTTCTTACATCAAGCCCAATTCACTAACCAGCGTCTTCTACGATGGGCTTTATATCTACAAGATTTCAAACTGGAGATCCGCTATATCAAGGGTTCTGACAACATCATAGCCGACGCCCTCTCCAGAGTTTATGAAGTAGAAGCAACTCCACCTATTACTCCACCACATGAGGACGTAACTTCTTCCAGAACCGCAGGCTTCGGGGGAGAGTTGTGACGATAATCTCTTTCAAGAGAGATTGAGCCTGCTCTTCCCTACATAAGTACGTCAATATACAAGAGACTAGATACAAAATACGTTCACCAAGTATCGCCAAACGTTTTGCCAAGAGAGCAAATCGTACCCAGCACACCTGGCCACCGCCGTAACCAGCTAACCACCAGCTCATCCTCTGCCTGCCTGTCGCTGATTGGCTGGTGACTCGTCGCCCCTGCCCTCCGCCTCCACCACAAGTCAACGTCTGGGCTGCAGTGCGGCAGTATCGTCAGAATATCTCAGTGCTCCAAGCAGTTGACATCTCTCGCTGGTAGACTAAGCCTTGGCTTTCGTGTACTAAGGGAGGTGGCAGCTCGAAGCCAGTATTCCAGCACCACTTATATTTTATTTTGCTATCACTGTACCTTACTTGTCTTAGCGTAACTTTTCATTTGCCAGTGATTATTCATATTATTTTGTTTGTTGACTTATCTTGCATGTGATTATCTTGCATGTGATTATCTTATCTTTTTATGTGATTACCTTTATTCATGTCTTGTTTTTCTAGAGTAATTAAAATTTCATTGTTTATATACTTGTGTTTTGTGTGTCTTCCCATTACCTTACCACAGACGAAAGGACCAACTTTTCTTTTTTTTCGATTATGTGACGAGGCCCTGCCCCTAGCTTTTGAAACAGCCGAACACCAACGCTTTACCGTCACAATATATATATATATATATATATATATATATATATATATATATATATATATATATATATATATATATATATACATATATGTCGTATCTAGTAGCCAGAACGCACTTCTCAGCCTACTATGCAAGGCCCGATTTGCCTAATAAACCAAGTTTTCCTGAATTAATATATTTTCTCTAATTTTTTTCTTATGAAATGATAAAGCTACCCATTTTATTCTGTATGAGGTCAATGTTTTGTTATTGGAGTTAAAATTAACAGAGATATATGACCGAACCTAACCAACCCTACCTAACCTAACCTAACCTATCTTTATAGGTTAGGTTAGGTTAGGTAGCCAAAAACGTTAGGTTAGGTTAGGTTAGGTAGGTTAGGTAGTCGAAAAACAATTAATTCATGAAAACTTGGCTTATTAGGCAAATTGGGCCTTGCATAGTAGGCTGAAAAGTGCGTTCTGGCTACTAGGTACGATATATACATATATATATATATATATATATATATATATATATATATATATATATATATATATATATATATATATATATATATATATGACAATGTCAGACCACGGAGGAAAAATGAAACAGGAAATTTCCTTAAGTACTTTCGTATATTAAATACATCTTCAGAAGGTGGACCTTCTGAAGATGTATTTAATATACGAAAGTACTTAAGGAAATTTCCTGTTTCATTTTTCCTCCGTGGTCTGACATTGTCACATTCTTAATCACGTGTTTATTTTCGTGATATACACACATATATATATATATATATATATATATATATATATATATATATATATATATGTCGTACCTAGTAGCCAGAACTCACTTCTCAGCCTACTATTCAAGGCCCGATTTGCCTAATAAGCCAAGTTTTCCTGAATTAATATATTTACTATAATTTTTTTCTTATGAAATGATAAAGCAACCCTTTTCTCTATGTATGAGGTCAATTTTTTTTTATTTGAGTTAAAATTAACGTAGATATATGACCGAACCTAACCAACCCTACCTAACCTAACCTAACCAATATTTATAGGTAAGGTTAGGTTAGGTAGCCAAAAAAAGCTAGGTTAGGTTAGGTTAGGTAGGTTAGATAGACGAAAAAACATTAATTCATGAAAACTTGGCTTATTAGGCAAATCGGGCCGTGAATAGTAGGCTGAGAAGTGCGTTCTGGCTATTAGGTACGACATATATATATATATATATATATATATATATATATATATATATATATATATGTCGTACCTAGTAGCCAGAACACACTTTTTGGCCTACTATTCAAGGCCCGATTTGCCTAATAAGCAAAGTTTTCCTGAATTATTATATTTTTTCTAATTTTTTTCTTATGAAATGATAAAGCTACCCATTTCATTATGTATGAGGTCAATTTTTTTTTATTGGAGTTCAAATTAACGTAGATATATGACCGAACCTAACCAACCCTACCTAACATAACCTAACCTATCTTTATAGGTTAGGTTTGGTTAGGTAGCCGAAAAAGTTAGGTTAGGTTAGGTTAGGTAGGTTAGGTAGTCGAAAAACAATTAATTCATGAAAACTTGGTTTATTAGGCAAATCGGGCCTTGCATAGTAGGCTGAGAAGTGCGTTCTGGCTATTAGGTACGACATATATATATGCAACAATGATCACAAAAACACTGATCCAAGTATGCAGAATAACCACATGTGAAAAATAGAAAATGCTTAACGCGTTTTCGGCTAATTCGCCTTCATCAGAGCAAAGTAGAATAATTCTATTCTACTATTCTACTGAATTCTATATTCTTATTCATTCTACTTTTCTCTGATGAAGGCGAATTAGCCGAAAACGCGTTAAGCATTTTCTATTTTTCACATGTGGTTTTTCTGCATATATATATATATATATATATATATATATATATATATATATATATATATATATATATATATATATATATATATATATATATATATATATATATATATATATATATAAATATATATATGTCGTACCTAGTAGCCAGAATGCATTTCTCGGCGTACTATGCAAAGCCCGATTTGCCTAATAAACCAAGTTTTCATAAATTATAATATTTTCTCTAATTTTTTGCTTATGAAATGATAAAGCTACCCATTTCATTATGTATGAGGTCAATTTTTATTTATTGGAGTTAAAATTAACGTAGATATAAGACCGAATCTAACCAACCCTACCTAACCTAACCTAACCTATCTCTATAGGTTAGATTAGGTTAGGTAGCCGAAAAAGTTAGATTAGGTTAGGTTAGGTAGTCGAAAAACAATTAATTCATGAAAACTTGGTTTATTAGGCAAATCGGGCCTTGCATAGTAGGCTGAGAAGTGCGTTCTGGCTACTAGGTACGACATATATATATATATATATATATATATATATATATATATATATATATATATATATATATATATATATATATATATATATATATTTATATATATATATATATATATATATATATATATATATATATATATATATATATATATATATATATATTTATATATATATATATATATATATATATATATATATATATATATATATATATATATATATATATATATATATATATGTCGTACCTAATAGCCAGAACGCACTTCTCAGCCTACTATGCAAGGCCAAATTTGCCTAATAAGCCAAGTTTTCATGAATTAATTGTTTTTCGACTACCTAACCTATCTAACCTAACCTAACCTAACTTTTTCGGCTACCTAACCTAACCTATAGAGATAGGTTAGGTTAGGTTAGGTAGGGTTGGTTAGGTTCGGTCATATATCTACGTTAATTTTAACTCCAATAAAAAAAAATTGACCTCATACATAATGAAATGGGTAGCTTTATCATTTCTTAAGAAAAAAATTAGAGAAAATATATTAATTCAGGAAAACTTGGCTTATTAGGCAAATTTGGCCTTGCATAGTAGGCCAAAAAGTACGTTCTGGCTACTAGGTACGACATATATATATATATATATATATATATATTTTGGTAGCAGTCTTTCCTGTAGACATATTTTATTAAATATGACCGAAAAAGTAAGATTAATAATTCTAACACGAATTTTCTCAATCTTTCGTACATTATGCTTCACTGTTGGAGGTAAATCAAAAATCACTTCTCCAAAATTCATTTTTATTTCTAGTCTGACGCGACACGGGCGCGTTTCGTAAAACTTATTACATTTTCAAAGACTTCACAAATACACAACTGATTAGAACGTTCTAATCAGTTGTGTATTTGTGAAGTCTTTGAAAATGTAATAAGTTTTACGAAACGCGCCCGTGTCGCGTCAGACTAGAAATAAAAATGAATTTTGGAGAAGTGATTTTTGATTTACCTCCAACAGTGAAGCATAATGTACGAAAGATTGAGAAAATTCGTGTTAGAATTATTAATCTTACTTTTTCGGTCATATTTAATAAAATATATATATATATATATATATATATATATATATATATATATATATATATATATATATATATATATATATCGTACCTAATAGCCAGAATGCACTTCTCAGCCAACTATGCATGGCCCAATTTGCCTAATAAGCCAAGTTTTCATGAATTAATGTTTTTTCGTCTACCTAACCTAACCTAACCTAACTTTTTCTGCTACCTAACCTAACCTAACCGATAGAGATAGGTTAGGTTAGGTTTGGTAGGGTTGGTTAGGTTCGGTTATATATCTTCGTTAATTTTAACTCCAATAAAAAAAAATTGACCTCATACATAATGAAATGGGTAGCTTTATCATTTCATAAGAAAAAAATTAGAAAAAATATATTAATTCAGGAAAACTTGGCTTATTAGGCAAATCTGGCCTTGCATAGTAGGCTGAGAAGTGCGTTCTGGCTATTAGGTACGACATATATATATATATATATATATATATATATATATATATATATATATATATATATATATATATATATATATATGTCGTACCTAATAGCCAGAACGCACTTCTCAGCCTACTATGCAAGGCCAGATTTGCCTAATAAGCCAAGTTTTCCTGAATTAATATATTTTTTCTAATTTTTTTCTTATGAAATGATAAAGCTACCCATTTCATTATGTATGAGGTCAATTTTGTTTTATTGGAGTTAAAATTAACGTAGATATATGACCGAACCTAACCAACCCTACCTAACCTAACCTAACCTATCTTTATAGGTTAGGTTTGGTTAGGTAGCCCAAAAAGGTAGGTTAGGTTAGGTTAGGTAGGTTAGGTAGTAGAAAAACAATTAATTCATGAAAACTTGGCTTATTAGGCAAATCGGGCCTTGCAAAGTAGGCTGAGAAGTGCGTTCTGTCTACTAGGTACGACATATATATATATATATATATATATATATATATATATATATATATATATATATATATATATATATATATATATATATATATATATATATATATATAACCAAACCTAACCTATAAAGATAGGTTAGGTTAGGTTAGGTAGGGTTGGTTAGGTTCGGTCATATATCTACGTTAATTTTAACTCCAATAAAAAAAAATTGACCTCATACATAATGAAATGGGTAGCTTTATCATTTCATAAGAAAAAAAATAGAGTAAATATAATAGTTCATGAAAACTTGGCTTATTAGGCAAATCGGGCGTTGCATAGTAGGCTGAGAAGTGAGTTCTTGCTACTAGGTACGACATATATATATATATATATATATATATATATATATATATATATATATATATATATATATATATATATATATGTCGTACCTAGTAGCCAGAACTCACTTCTCAGCCTACTATTCAAGGCCCGATTTGCCTAATAAGCCAAGCTTTCCTGAATTAATATATTTACTATTATTTTTTTCTTATGAAATGATAAAGCAACCCTTTTCTCTATGTATGAGGTCAATTTTTTTTTATTGGAGTTAAAATTAACGTAGATATATGACCGAACCTAACCAACCCTACCTAACCTAACCTAACCTATATTTATAGGTAAGGGTAGGTTAGGTAGCCAAAAAAAGCTAGGTTAGGTTAGGTTAGGTAGGTTAGGTAGACGAAAAAACATTAATTCATGAAAACTTGGCTTATTAGGCAAATCGGGCCTTGAATAGTAGGCTGAGAAGTGCGTTCTGGCTATTAGGTACGACATATATATATATATATATATATATAT
The DNA here is from genome assembly GCF_040958095.1 of Procambarus clarkii. Lineage (NCBI taxonomy): Eukaryota > Metazoa > Arthropoda > Malacostraca > Decapoda > Cambaridae > Procambarus > Procambarus clarkii. The sequence goes on from NC_091170.1 coordinate 9,628,391, forward strand.
ATATATGTATATATATATATATATATATATATATATATATATATATATATATATATATATATATATATATATATATATGTCGTACCTAGTAGCCAGAACGCACTTCTCAGCCTACTATGCAGGGCCTGATTTGCCTAATAAGCCAAGTTTTCCTGAATTAATATATTTTCTCTAATTTTTTTCTTATGAAATGATAAAGCTACCCATTTCATTATGTATGAAGTCAATTTTTTTTATTGGAGTTAAAATTAACGTAGATATATGACCGAACCTAACCAACCCTACCTAACCTAACCAAACCTATCTTTATAGGTTAGGTTAGGTTAGGTAGTCGTAAAAGTTAGGTTAGGTTAGGTTAAGTAGGTTAGGTAGTCAAAAAAACATTTTTTTCATGAAAACTTGGCTTATTAGGCAAATCGGGCCTTGCATAGTAGGCTGAGAAGTGCGTTCTGGCTACTAGGTACGACATATATATATATAAAAATATATGTCGTACCTAGTAGCCAGAACGCACTTCTCAGCCTACTATGCAAGGCCCGATTTGCCTAATATGCCAAGTTTTCATGAAATAATTATTTTTCGACTACCTAACCTAACCTAACCTACCTTTTTCGGCCACCTAACCTAACCTAACCTATAAAGATTGGTTAGGTTAGGTTAGGTAGGGTTGGGTAGGTTCGGTCATATATCTACGTTAATTTTAACTCCAATAAAAAAAATTGACCTCATACATAATGAAATGGGTAGCTTTATCATTTCGTAAGAACAAAATTTGATAAAATATATTAATTTAGGAAAACTTGGCTACCGTATAAGATGCCTGGCATAGAGCCAGTTGCAAGTAATTTTGTATAATCAAAAAGAGAGTCTTTCAGACTTCCTAAAACTCTATTTAGTTTATCCTCACATTTCAAAATATACGAAAAAAGGTCTATATCAACTAACGTAAATTTAGAGGGGTCTTCTAACAACCTTTCAACCTTATTCACATACTCTAACTTGTCCAAAACCACTATTCCCCTACCTTTATCTGGTCTGGTAATACAAATACTCTAAGCAAGGCATCTTATACGGGGTTACCTAAAGTTCATAAAACAGGTATACCGATTCGTCCTATTTTATCAGCGATTGGCACTTTTAATTATAAACTGGCAAAGTTTCTGGTTCCATAATTAGAACCATTAACGCATAATGAATTTACTGTGAGAAATTCTCAGGATTTTGTAAAAGAACTTTCCTCTTTAAATTTTGAGTTCCCAACTATAATGGCCAGTTTCGATGTTGAATCACTTTTTACTAATATTCCTTTGTTGGAAACCATTGATATCTGTGTGTATCAATTATTTGCTGACACTAACTTAGTGTCTGGATTTTGTAGTAAAATATTCAGACGGCTGTTAGAAATAGCGGTTAAAGACTCCGTCTTTATGTTTAATAATAAATATTATAAACAAATTGATGGAGATAGCAAGGGGTCTCCTTTAGGTCCTGCACTGGCTAATGCTTTTTTGAGTTTTCATGAAATAAATTGGCTTGATAATTGTCCTTTGGCCTTTAAACCAGTCTTGTTCAGGAGATATGTAGACGACACTTTTTTGTTATTCAAGGACCAATGTCATATTGAGAAATTTAGAGAGTATCTTAATGCACAACATAGTAATATACGTTTTACTGCAAAGTGTGAAGTGGACAATTCATTGTCGTTTCTTGATGTCAAAGTGAATAACCTTAATGGGTTCAACACTAATGTTTTTAGGAAACCAACCTTTACTGGTTTAGGCTTAAATTTTAATTCTTTTGTTCCTGATATTTTTAAGACAAATGCAATTAACACTCTACTGAATAGGGCCTTTGTTTTATGTTCAAATTGGAATAACTTTGATAAAGAAATTAATTTTCTTGTGAAATTTTTTTCAAATAATGGTTATCCTTTGCATATGGTTTATACCTTTATAAGGAATTTCTTAAATAAGAAGTTTCACCCATCGTGTAGGATTACTACAGTGGAAAGGGATCTTAAATATATTAAATTACCATTTTATGGCAGTATTAGCTTTTCTGTAAGGAGTCGTTTGAGGAGACTGTTGCAGCAGTGTTATCCTCAAGTAGACTTTAGATTTATTTTTGTCAACACAAATACCATAGGCTCTTATTTTAAATTTAAAGATAAAGTGCCTACCCCCTTGTGCTCAAATGTCGTATATATGTATAATTGTTCCAGCTGTAATGCTGGATATGTCGGGAGTTCCATTCGGAACTTTAAGATTAGGATACTTGAGCACCAGGGATTATCTTTTAGGACTGGATTACCATTGTCTAAACCAGCATTTTCGGAGATTAGAAACCATTGTTATGAGTTTAATTATTCTCTGCTGGAATCTGATTTTAAAATTCCGGACACTTGTATGAATGGCCAGTCAGATTTGAGAGTAATGGAATCCTTATATATAAAGGAGCTGCGGCCTCTGTTAAATAGCAACCTTTCAGCTGTTCAATTGTACACTGTATAGTGCACAGTAGGCCCTGTAAATTAATTTATAGTTCATTCTGGTAGTTTAATTTTATTGTAATTTAGTTTAGTTTATCATGCCTTTGCCCTTTCTTACTTATTTCAAGTCTTGACATTGTATATTATTATAATCTTTTATTATGATATATAATACATTTTTTGGTATTTAATTTTATTTAATTTTTGAGTTTTTATAAGATTTTGGTTAGTACTTTATAATTGTCGTTTATTCTGTTTGTATTTTATATACATTTTTTGTAGATTTGTGGTCATTATATGAATATTTGTTATAGTGTTTAGTATCTATGTGTTAGATATCAAGTTTCACTTTTGATCACTTCGCGTAAGTTTAATATAATGGTTTGTTTTAGTAGTTATAAATTTCGTCTTGTAGTCTAATGGATTTTTAAATTAGCTTTTATATATGTGACAGTTAATAAGTTTTATTTGTATTGATCACTTTAAGTGCGCTTAAGTGTTTTGTTTTTTAAGCATTTTCCATCTTTGATAGGCAAATATATTCAGTATGAGTTCTTTGTTTACTAGTTATTTGATTGTGATTTCTGTTTTTTCTTTTAGATCTGATGATGAATACGAGAAGTATTCGAAACGTTATGCATTTTAAAGTAAAGAATCTGAAACAAGATGTTCAGTATATCCCTGGTTTTCCTATTCATCTTAAAATTAAGATTCCCGTAGGGAACATCGATCATAAATATTATATATATATATATATATATATATATATGTCGTACCTAGTAGCCAGAACTCAATTCTCAGCCTACTATGCAAGGCCCGATTTGCCTAATAAGCCAAGTTTTCATGAATTAATATATTTTCTCTATTTTTTTTCTTATGAAATGATAAAACTACCCATTTCATTATGTATGAGGTCAATTTTTTGTTATTAGAGTTAAAATTAACGTAGATATATGACCGAACCTAACCAACCCTACCTAACCTAACCTAACCTATCTTAATAGGTTAGGTTAGGTTAGGTTAGGTGGCCGAAAAAGTCAGGTTAGGTTAGGTTAGGTAGGTTAGGTAGTCGAAAAAAAATTAATTCATGAAAACTTGGCTTATTAGGCAAATCGGGCCTTGCATAGTAGGCTGAAAAGTGCGTTCTGGCTACTAGGTACGACATATATATATATATATATATATATATATATATATATATATATATATATATATATATTATATATTTAGGCGTACCACCACTGGTTTAATTAAAGGGACCCATATCCTCGAAGAAGAAAATAAATAGTATATATATATATATATATAGGGGTACCACCACTGGTTTAATATATATATATATATATATATATATATATATATATATATATATATATATACATATATATATATATATATTTTGGTAGCAGTCTTTCCTGTAGACATATATTATTAAATATGACCGAAAAAGTAAGATTAATAATTCTAACACGAATTTTCTCAATCTTTCGTACATTACGCTTCACTGTTGGAGGTAAATCAAAAATCAATTCTCCAAAATTCATTTTTATTTCTAGTCTGATGCGACACGGGCGCGTTTCGTAAAACTTATTACATTTTCAAAGACTTTAGTTCACAAATACACAACTGAATAGAACTTACGTATCTCCGATTTTATATCTACATTTGAGTGAGGTTGAAGGGGTGATGTGGCATTAACACAAGACAGAACAAAATGTGGTATTAATAGGGTATTAATTTCATCAACACAAGACAGAACAAGAGTATTAATAGGGTATTAATTTCATCAACACAAGACAGAACACGAAACAATGGATATTGAATAGAAGTGTTTGTAGAAAGCCTATTGGTCCATATTTCTTGATGCTTCTATATTGGAGCGGAGTCTTGAGGTGGGTAGAATATAGTTTTGCAACTATATTCTACCCACCTCAAGACTCCGCTCCAATATAGAAGCATCAAGAAATATGGACCAATAGGCTTTCTACAAACACTTCTATTCAATATCCATTGTTTCGTGTTCTGTCTTGTGTTGATGAAATTAATACCCTATTAATACTCTTGTTCTGTCTTGTGTTGATGAAATTAATACCCTATTAATACCACATTTTGTTCTGTCTTGTGTTAATGCCACATCACCCCTTATATATATATATATATGATATATATATATATATATATATATATATATATGATATATATATATATATATATATGATATATATATATATATGATATATATATATATATATATATATATGATATATATATATATATATATATATATATATATATATATATATATATATATATATATTTATATATGTTGTGACGATAATCTCCTTCAAGAGATTGAGCCTGCTCTTCCCTCCAAAATACGTCGATATAAATCCCTATACAACTAATATGGAAGAAATATCCAACAACGACAACAACACCAAGTTTTGCCAGAAGCGCAAAACGTATGCAGCCAGGAACACCTGCTCCACCTCGAACCACAAAACTACCTATCTTGTCGCCTGCTCATCGCTGATTGGCTGCGGGTCCAGTTGCAACTGCACTCCACCCACCACACTACTTGATGTCTGGGGCCACACGACCACCAGATCTCAGAATATCCAGTGCTTTCATCAGGTTAACACGTCTCGTTGGTAGACTAAGCTGTGGCTTATGTGTACTAAGAGAGGTGATAGCTTAAAGCCAATATTCCTGCACCTCTTATTTGATTGTATATTGTTCACTTGTTCCTACTCACTTGTCTTAACGTAACTTTTCATTTTGTCATTTGATTATTCTTACTATTCTGATTGATTGATTTTATTATACGAATTTGTATGTCCATTTTATTCATGTTTTGCTTTTCTAAGGTAATTAAAATTTTATTGTTAAATTTACTTGTGTTTTGTGTGTCTTCTCATTACCTTACCACAGACGAAGTTCCAGATTTTCTATTTTTTGTTTCTATATGTGACGAGGCCATACCCCTAGCTTTTGAACAGCCGAACACCAACGCGTTACCGTCACAATGTATATATATATATATATATATATATATATATATATATATATATATATATATATATATATATATATATATATTTATATATATATATACTATTACTAATATATATATATATATATATATATATATATATAAGCCTATACTTGCATAAACCACAAGTGAAGATTAACAATCTTTGGACAACACCCACCAGTGGGCCTTGAACCCAGAAAGCACAACTACCTTCCAGTAGCTGTTATAACTAGTACGCCTTAACCCACTACACCATCAGACTCCTACAAAAGAAGTAGAGACTTCGAGATATATATACACCTCAAATATCTCCACTTCCCGAGGGCACTAGACAAGTGAGAGGTTATTCTACGTTTTTCATCAAGCCACTGTCAATGTGAGAGAACTCGTGTCCATGCTATAAGTATGGCATGACTTATAGCATGGACACGCGTTCTCTCACATTGACAGTGGCTTGATGAAAAACGTAGAATAACCTCTCACTTGTCTAGTGCCCTCGGGAAGTGGAGATATTTGAGGTGTATATATATCTCTAAGTCTCTACTTCTTTTGTAGGGTCTGATGGTGTAGTGGGTTAAGGCGTACTAGTTATGGCAGCTACTGGAAGGTAGTTGTGCTTTCTGGGTTCGAGGCCCACTGGTGGGTGTTGTCCAAAGATTATACATATATATATATATATATATATATATATATATATATATATATATATATATATATATATATATATATATATATATATATATATATATATATATATATATATATATATGCATGAGCAACAGGGCTCCATTAAGGAACATATAATCTCATCCCACAAACAAACCATCACCAGAGAAATCTTAGCAAACAACACAGAAATCAACGATAGATACAGCGATAGCAGGTGGCTTGACGTCTGCGAGGCACTACACATCAAGAAGTCAACACCAGCAATCAACAGCCAATTAATGCACAACTATATTCTACCCACTTCAAGACTCCGCTCCAATAGAGAAGCATCAAGAAATATGGACCAATAGGCTTTCTACAATTACTTCCATTCAATACCCATTGTTTCGTGTTCTGTCTTGAGTTTGAATTTAATACCCATTCAATACCCATTGTTTCGTGTTCTGTCTTGTGTTGGAATTTAATACCCATTGAATACCCATTGTTGAAAGTTCGTTTTTCACCTCATCCACCTCACCGAAATGTAGATATAAACCTCGAAGATGTGTAAGCTCTATTCAGTTTCAGTTGTGTGTTTGTAAACCAAAGTCTTTGAAAATGTAATAAGTTTTACGAAACGCGCTCAAGTGTCGCGTCAGACTAGAAATAAAAATGATTTTTGGAGAATTGATCTTTGAATTACCATCAACAGTGAAAAGAAACCTAAGAAAGAGAAAATTCGTGTTAGAATTATTAATCATACTTTTTCGGTCATATTTAATAATATATATATATATATATATATATATATATATATATATATATATATATATATATATATATATATATATGTATATATATATATATATATATATATATATATATATATATATATATCCACAAGAGCTGTGACTAGGGTTCGAACCTACGTCCGGGAGGATCACAGACGCTGCCTTAATCGACTGAGCTACGACATGGTAAAAAGAATTGCAACCGGAAGTATATTCCGACATGGTAAAGAATTGCAGCCAGAACCACAACGTTTGTTGTGGTTCTGGCTTCATCGTCGATTACATAAAGTAATAAAATTTGTTGTCACTGTGTAGTAAGTTTTTTTCTGATTGTCTATACTTTTCAAACTCAAGCAAATTACCTTGTGTATTCATTTTCTTACCTGAAGATGTTCCAGAGTGGATCGAAACGAAAATAAATCCTTCAATTGAGAGTTTTTTTTACAATCAGAAAATAACACTAATTGTAAAAAACTCGACACAGTTGTGGCTTAACACATGCTCCTGGCTTCTCTAATATTGTGGTTTAATATTTTCTGGATGTTGCAAGGGTTAATCTTCCTCCAGATTATTAACCCTTGTTCTCTCCAGACTCAAATCGCCAGGAGGATATCCCTTTAGTAAATAATACGGTACTTCCAACTCTATTACTGTAATCCTTTCTGTGCGGAATTCTCTAATTTAATAACCTTTGTACAGCATTTTTTCGAGTTAAATTAAGAACACGGGAATTAAAATTATTAGAATTAAAGTAACATTGACGCATTTTTATGCCACGTGTTCTGCTCCCAAGAGCTACGTTTGACAGTTTATGAAGAAAGAATTTATGTATATAAAAACTTTCTTTGGAAATGTATTTTATTATTTAGATTAAAGACTGTGAAGCGTGTATTAAATGACGTAATTTTTGTTATTTTATTTTAGCGATAAATGATACGGGAATAGCAGGTGGAAATACTAAACTAGTATGCTAATGTTGCCTGCTAATTGGAATGTCTCTCGAGCGAGCCGTGTGCTTGGTCCGTATCCGCTACACAATATAATTTAATAGACTAACGTAATGTGTACTGCGCGAATTTCCCTCGTTACTTCTTAAAAGACGGTGCAGTGAGTGTAGTACTCTGAGTGTAACTTTCCTTGTTCTCAGTGGGACTTTAAATAAAGGTTACATTACAGGATAACAAAAGTTTATTGTGAATCTTAACTTCTTGAGATTAGATTGCAAATTTCCCTACTTCTGGATGACAATTTTTAAAACGTACACCATATTAAGAATAGGGGAAACTACAGAAGGCCTTTTGTGACCCATACGAGGCAGCTGCTATTTATATCCACTCAAACTCATTTTGGTTCAGATCTTCGTTCATTTTGTCTTTAATAAAACAAAAAATATTTTTGTATAATTTAATTTTGTGGTATAATCTTGTAGAGTGGAGGAAGCCACTAGCAGTGGAAGAATTTGAGTCAGACGTGGATATCTTGAGGTTATCTTTAGATGATATTGGGGTTTAGCGTCCCCGCGGCCCGGTCCTCAATCAGGCCTAGTTTTCGTTACACATTCCCAGAAAGCAGCCCGTAGCAGCTGTCTAACTCCCAGGTACCGATTTACTGCTAGGTGCACAGAAGCATCAGGGTGAAAGAAACTCTGCCCATCCGTTTCCACCTCAACCGAGGATCGAACCCGAGACCTCAGGACTTCAAATCCAGAAGAGCTGTCCACTCAGCCGTCAGGCCCCTTGATCTAATCCATTCACTCCATTTCCTGTTTCATGAGTCTCAAATAGAAGCTCTAGTGCACAGAATTTTTAGACCAGGATTCGTCAAGTATTTACACAATCACTTATAACACCTCTACATCTTTCCTCAATCATGGCGGCCTTGTTTACATTTATTAAACTGTTTACGAGCTTCAAAAACACATCCTAAAGTTATTAGTTATAAAAAAAAGTCGTATAGTGCATCAGAGCGCATAAACTGTCCGCCTTGATTATGGAAAGATGTACTGGTTTCGAGAATAGTTGCATAAGTGTTTTCCTGCAAACACACAACGTAACTGGCCCTATTTTCCGCTTGTTTCAAGTTGTAATAAAGTTGTTACATGAACAAATCCACAAGGGCCGTGACGAGGATTCGAACCTGCGTCCGAAAGCATCCCAGACACTTCCATAATCGACGGAGCTACGACATGGTTAAAAGAATTGAAACCGAAGTTCTACTGAACTTACTGGATCCCGCAGCCTCTCCGAGGCACAAACCAGGGTTTTACACAACTCCCCCATGCATTCGAGCTATGTCAATAGGCCTCGAGTGCGAAACCGAAATAGAACTTCGGTTTCAACTCATTTTAACCATGTCGTAGCTCAGTCGATTAAGGCAGTGTCTGGGATGCTACCGGACGCAGGTTCGAATCCTCGTCACGGCCCTTGTGGATTTGTTCATTTGATGCACCACGTTAGTATGATTTCTGCGTGTAAAGTTGTTACATCTTGTTACAACGTTTTTATGACGTATTAGAAAAGTTGTTACCACGTGTTATGAGGTGTTAAAACTTGTTCAAACGTTTTAGTTTCGTTGTGTGTTTGGTGAGTTGATAACTACTGATCCAGGTGAACTTGGTATATAAAAAGGGTAAAGCCCTAACTCTATCTGCTTTTCTCTGTCTGAGGGATGTACGACTCAAGAACTAGTTGCAGTCAAATGGTACCTGCCTCTTGTGCTTTAATTGACGAATGAACCAA